>NC_053404.1:18654104-18954104 GCF_016859285.1 Xiphias gladius | reverse complement strand
ATATTCATTCTCTTTTAGCTCTGTTTTTGGTCTCCACCTGCTCCCGAGGGAAATATCTGACTCTTTGGCTGCTAAAAAAAAACAAAACAGTACAATGAGCTGAAACTCGGAAAAAAGCCAAGGGGAGCTGCAGATTCAGCTGATAATTCTCTATAGGTTCATTACTACAAAAAAGCGACTACTTTGACATTGTCTCTTTGTTTGCACATTGTGATGTAATACATCGTTATTATAAAAATACCGACTATAGCTAGTTTGAGAAAGTAAGGAATAAGAAGAAAGAGGAAAGAAAAAAAAGGCAGCAGATCACGGTAAATAAATAAAGTACCATGTCCTCCAAAGTGTCAGGAAGGTGGCGGGCCCATAAAGCAGATGAAAAAAAAGATACTGGAAGCCAAGGGAGGGACAGACTGTAAAAGGTCAGTGAGGTATCAGCGATGACACATCACCCAGGTTTCTTAATTTGACCGTGTTATACAGCATCAAACGGTTGCCAGTTCAAGTCAAAATTAATCTCAGGTGCATCACAGGGTTGGAATGTACTGCAATTTTGGCAGGAATTTGCTGCTGCTCCTACAAACTAACCCTGGGCCAGCAAGACTTGTTTGTGACAAGGTGGCATTTAAAGCTATTAAATGCATGACGCGATGACCGGGTGGAGACATAAGGTTATAGGAGAAACCCAACAATGTGGATGAAGGAAAGTTTTAAGTTTCCACTCTTACCAGATCTTTCACATCTCGTTCAATATTACTGCTGACAACGGCCTCCACACTTATCAGCATCCAAAAGTAAGCCTCTGCAGAAAGAAGTGAAATTGTAAACACACAAAAATGCATGAATAAAACATCCCTAAAGGGACAGCAGGTGAATATTTCCTACCTGTACTGGAACAGAGTTGGCTGATGTTACAATTTAATAGTGGGGAACCTAAAAGAATAGAGGAAACAGATTTTTGTTTTAAAGAAAATGTCATGATAAAAAAATACATTAACACGTGGTTTAGCCATTGTTTCGTCTTTACATCAATAACACAATGCTATACAGAGTCTCTAATTATACACCCACATAAATGTACATGCGTCAGACTAAACCCATGTGAGCGATCTTCCAGGTGTGGTTTGGTGAGCAGGCAAAGCTGTGATTGGAGACCCGAAGCCCTTTCCTAACTTTGAATACGTTTATATACTATCCATGACATATTTTAAAGGGTAATTCCAGATAAGGGTAGATACTGACATGGCTGAAAAGATGAACAAATGAGCGCCACATGCAGAAACTCACCGGCGGCAAGTGGACCAAAGAAAAAATGAACTCGGTGAATGACACAACCTGAATGGATGAACTATGTTCACTCATAGATTTTAGAAGATCTGCTGTAAAGGCATCCAAATGATTCAAATGGCTTTAGATTACTGACCTTGAGTTATGTAACAGAATATGTTACAGTTTGTGTAGTCAGTAATCTGTCGTCGAGTACAAAAAAAGTAAGCATGACTTCCTAATAAAACCATGACAACATGTTTCTATTCACTTACAACAGGCTGTGGAATCGTATTAAACGCTCCGTGCAGCGTAACGTCTGCAGTATTTCTAAATGAGCTGCTACTCTTTTGCGGTTTGTTGTCAGCACGCCAGTTGTCTGGTATGACAGCATCAGCTCACCTGCGGTCACGGACGTGTGGCTGCTCGTGTTTGACTCAGGTCTCGCTGTGACGGGACCTGAGGCAGTGACAGCTGAAGGCAGCCCTGGTGACAGACAGGAGGAAGACGGTAGCGATAATCAGGAGCGAGCAACGCAGCTGAGACCATTAGAGATGTGATTAACTTCAAGTGGTGCTTACCAGGCGGACGCGAGCGTGACCGTCCAAATGTAGCTGTAATGGCTGAAACAATAAATGTGGTCATTAAGGTTTTTCGCTCTGCACTTCAAGAGTGTATACCTGAGTCGCTATCTATCTGTCTGTCTGTCTATCTATCTGTCTATCTATCTATCTATCTATCCGTCTATCCATCCGTCTGTCTGTCTGTCTGTCTGTCTCTCTGTCTTCAGTAGCTAATCTTTAGCAACCTTATGGTAAAATTGTGTTTGTTTTTTTCTTCCTAACTCTTAAGTGTACAGATCATTTTGGCCATGACATCTCGGTTACATAAAGGTGAAACAAAATACCAAATAAACATGTAAGAAGTGTGTGTTTTTTTTTTTTTTTGTTTTTTTGTAACATGATATATTTTTAAAGTTTTTTTAGATGAGCACAAACACAATTTTACAGCCCCCTGTCTAAATCACACACATACAGGCATATACCTACACAAATATGCTGTACATTCAGACAAATACACACAACATGGGTTTTAAGTGTGTAAGTCACCTGAGGACACATCATTAATAATGCCTCTGTATGCACGAGCCCCGCGTCTGAACCGTCTGTGGTCTACGAGACACATAAAAACATGCAACATTCAACGTCCAACATGCTCTATGTACATGCACAGCTACTGTACAGTTATTTAGAAACGTGTTAGAGATGAAAACCACACCATTTATGCCATTAATAAGAGCAACATTCTGCACAAACATCGTTATTTTAAACCCAGGAAGAATTATATGTAAAATTATACCAGTATTTTAGTTTTACCTCCGCATCTCTCAGGAGCCTTAAATGGCCTGAGGAGCATTATTTAGAGAGCAGCAAATTTCATGGTTACATTTTTCTCCAGGAATCATGTACATTCTGTACAAAAGTTATACAATTTCTATCTTGAAACTTTAGAAGGAATTGAACTTAGAAGAGGAAGGAATATGGCTGGATGACAAATGATCCGCCCATACTCCATTGACGACACTGAAATCCAAATGATGGTTTCATTTTCATTTTAAAAAATGTTTTCCCTTTGCAGCAAGGAAAATCTTGCTCACTTCACATTTCTAACTATGACTATTATGTTTTAGATTATGGTGACACCCAATACGTAGACATCTCTCATTATTTTGTGGGTGTGACTCTATCATTCATCCCTCAGTTTTATTTTGAACAGTGGAACAAGAACTCATCTCTATAATTTATACATCTTAACTGGATGCACTTCATTTGTACCTTTTTATCTTCCTAAACTTCCTGTTTATCTTGTGTATACTGCAAAAATAATAACACAATCCGTGAAATTAGCAAACAACCTAAAAACGAATGCTTTGCTCTAACGTTACCTCTCTCACGTTATATTTAATCTCTTCCTTAGCATTTCATCTGCACCTAACTCTAGGAAACTGTGAGTACACTTTTTCTGAAGTGTGCACGAGGTCGCTGTTCTTTAAAAAAAATTCCGGTTTAAACGCAGGACATGGCTCATTCATGATTATTTAAAAAAAAAATCATTTATACATCTGGCCCCTGATTATATGGATGGAAAATCTTTATTGCCCCTAGACTCTGCTCAGAACTTGGTAAAACTGGATTTTCGCACCATGTACCCTGGCCTTGGAATAATTTATAAGATAAACTTCTTTTGGAAATGCTGCCCTCAGATCAGGCTTTCAAACACAACATTCAAAAAATGTTTTTATAAGCAATGTAATTTAAATAGTCATGTTTTATCTCTCTCATGTCTCTTTTTTGTGCTATATGTTGTAAGTTAATAAAGTGCGTTCTTTTGTAACTATGTGATACCAATCAAATGCTGCTATTTTGGCCAGGTATCTGAAGAGACTCCCTGGTTAAATAAAAGTTAAATTAAAAGAAAAATGTGAAAGAACAGGCTGAAACCACTCTAGTAATACAGGACAAGATGCATGCTCAAGGAATTCTAGGCATAATGCAGATGTGCCGTGCTTCGTTTTAGGATTAAAGTCTTTTACATTCATCAGTTTTTTGATGAAAGGACAGAAAAGACTACCCCTGCATTCTGTTACAAATGCAGTTAATAATTAGTTAGAAAAGTTCTTGATGCACAAGATTCCAGCTTGATCAAAGATGAAATAGATGTATTTAAAAGCAGGATCGAGCTGCGCCTGAGGTAAGGATGAGTTTATGCAATTCTCTCTCACCACACAGAAGGTTAGGGTCTCTCTCTCTGGCACTGGGACTGCTCACACCCCAGTGCCGAGCGTCCCAACCAATCACAGTGCCTTCCTCGCAGAGGCCGTGGTCACCCAAGTCGGCCCACATCCGGAACAGGTACAGCTCCACTTCTCCGAGCTGTGCTCCCAGGGGCCTGTCTCTGGGACGACAGCCCAGCCACAGGGAGCCGGAGGGGGGGATGGCCTGAGCGATGACGGTCCTCTCGGCCACCATTTTACCATCAACCTGGAACATTTACACACACCTTGCGTGACTCACATGGCAGGTAAAGAGAACGATAATTAAGTGAAAATTCAAAGGTTTGATCACAAACTCGGCAACAAATCTCCCCAAACTTATTAAAATCTTAATTATTGGTTCTTATTTTCATAGTTTTGGCCATAATATCTACTATGATCACGTTGACCAAGTTAATTGCTGGAGTGTGGCAACACTGCTAAAAAGCAGATCCGAATGGGCAAGAAACATGAGCGTTCACATGATCACCCAGGTTCTAAACTAAAACCCCAAAGTTAGCTTAAGACTTCTTTGGAAAAGAAAATGAAGGCTAAATGGTAAAATTACTACCCAAACTTTCAGTTTTAAACTTCCAGATTTAATTATTACCTGGCTTGCCTGCCATTCTACCTCCTACTAAAGTGGTTAAGATCCTTTTACTAAACTGTAGTTCGATAATGACCCGTCTGACTGGCTGTGTTTCTTCACCTTGCAGACATGGTTATTATAACCGATAGAAATGATGGTCAAAACCCAGGTTGGAATAAACTGGCGGTGCCCTTACGCCACCAGTGGGCAAACTAGTACACGGCAGGTATTACCTCCAGACTAAAGGAGTTCCGTGATACGTCCCTCCTGAGACACACCCTGTGCCAGTGAGTTGGGGACAACTGCAGAGGAAATCGATGTCGGACCCTTAGCAGCCACCCATACAGCGCCCCGTCGTCTCCCTCCAGACCCAGCTCAGGCCTGGGTGCGTGGACGGAGCTGTAAGAGAAGGCTACCCAGGCTCCGGGGACCACAACACGGATGTCCACACACACGGTCATCTGAAAGAGCAGCGGCATGGCAGCCCTGTCCTGCAGGGTCCAGTGGTCTTCACAGCCATGTAGTACTGCCTTAGTGTCTCCCAGGAAATAGCCAAGTGCTAGAATGGGAGAAGGAAATGCAGCTGTGAAGGTTTCACTTTATTGCCCGGCTGCTCTTGAGGCAGAAATAGTATCATATTAAACCTAAAGGCTCAGAGCCAAAGAACATTTTTAATCTTACACTTTTTTTTGCAAAGCACAAGGGGTAAAAGAGGAGAAACTCCCGACCTCTGGCTGGTCAAAGAATAAAGCCTCAGTCCAGCCAACTGCCTAAATTAATATAGCTGACCTTTAAGCTTTAAATCTGATCATTCATAACGCTTGAATTGCTACAGGCAATGTCGGTGTGTAGACCAGACTGATATATATCAATTACTATTTGATGGATCGCCGTGAAATCTGAAACAGAATGCCACTTAAGTACTTTGTCCAATACTTTGGTTTATGACCAAATGCCTGAAAATCTAATGACCTTACCAGCCTCATCTGTACTTGTGTGTTTAGTACTAATTAGCAAATGTCAGCGTGCACGCTAAACTAAGGTGGTGATCGTGGTAAACATTATACCTGCTAATGTCACATTCACGTCATATCGGAGTTACCGTATTTACCGGTTTCCCCCTCTTAAATAGCGTTCGTATCAACATTCAAGTCAAAATTAAAAATGGGAAAGTCACTTTCTTTTTTTCTGAAAACTCTGATTTATCCAACATGGCGGTAAAATGTAGAGAAGTCACGCCAAAAGCCATTGTTAAAAGTAACTGAGCATTGAGATGTAATAGACACAGTGCCATATTGAACAAGCACGGTATTTTTAGCATTGTCACTGTGAGTATGTAAGCATGCTAACATTAGCATTTAGCTCAAAGCAGCAATGCCTAAATTCAGTTTCCCCCGAATTAAAATCAATACTTAAAACTCTGTATCTCCTTTTACAGTAATCACCTGTGGGCGGAGGGGCTGCCAGCAGCAAAAGCCAGATGACTAAAGGGAAATGGTGTATCGATCTCCACTGTCCTTCAAAGCTATACATCTTCCTGGAAACACAAGGTGACAAAAATTCACATTAAATGAGACATCCTCATCCAACTTTTGGTTTGGTTTTTGGATTGTTGTTTTTAGATGGCTACTTCTCTTATCACGCAGTCATGGCTGTGCCAAATATTCAAATTTCATTACAGGCTTTTTTGGTGGAAACAACAACTGACTTTGTTTGTTCTCCAGTTTCCTCTTCTCAAATTTCTGTAATTGACTTCTTCTTCCGTGCATTACGTGTCTCTAGATGACTGTGTCTGCCGTGGGATTAGACAAAAATTCTCCTTTACAGTTTGTAAACCAAAACGATCAAATGTTATTTCTGGCTTTGTCTGCATTGAGGGATTGACTCCAGGGCGGGGGGGGGGCGCAGCAGACTGGGTTACACCTTGCTGCATTCACGCCTTCATAAGTCACAGGTTATTGTTGCATGTGTTTTGTTGTTGTTGATGCATCTCAGTTTAGCGCCTATAACATTTAGATACAGTATAGTATCACATAATACATACAGTGCTACGCCACGTAGGGGCTAAAACAGGCAAATTCAAGGCAAACTGAAGGCAGGAGGAAAATACTGATAGAACATGTAATTTTGTTACTCTGTTGACTTTTTTTCTTTGTTTCTGTGCTAAAATATAGAATCTGCGTCAGTAT
The DNA here is from genome assembly GCF_016859285.1 of Xiphias gladius. Taxonomy (NCBI): domain Eukaryota; kingdom Metazoa; phylum Chordata; class Actinopteri; order Istiophoriformes; family Xiphiidae; genus Xiphias; species Xiphias gladius. Next base: position 18,947,251 of record NC_053404.1, on the reverse strand, counting down.
ATTGTTCCCCAGCTCGGGGACAGCAGTAAAGGATGAAACAACAACCTTGACATATTGTTTGATAAAGTTAGCATGGCCAATGTGTTGGCAAAAAGTTTCCTATCTACACATCCAGCCGACGCAGGGCAATATTAGCATTCATTTTGAGTTTTCTGCGTTTGGCCATGTCGTGAATATTTACTCTCCTTTTATCTTCGTCTTGGCCTCCACCACCTCCTCAGGGAAATATCTGTCCCTTTAGCTGAAAAATGCTGATAACAGCACTGAGGCTGAACCAAAACAAATGAAGGAAAAAAAGTACATTTCTGAGCTGTAAAACCAAAACAATGACCTGAAATATGGTACGATAAAATGCTCTGTACAGCTGGGGTGGGACTGCACAGTGGGTGATCATTTTCAGAGATGTAAAAATTTTGACTAATCCAGTTTAAATATCAGCCAAAACAGTAATTTTTTCCCCTAAAGGCATCGCTTGTACACATTAAATATTTTGGGTAGTTTAAGAACTTTGATTTTAATACTGTTACAAATCTGCAGCTCCTATGCAGAAATGTCCAAACAGTCTATTGTTGGAGAATGTCTTTGCACTCTGTTTGGTCTCATCATCCTTAAAGGGGGAAAAGTTACGTAACGATCACAGCTCAGTATGTAAAAAGAACAAGTAAATTACCCATACACGTAAAGCCTAACATACTACTCCAGTATTTGAATCACCCAAACAGCAAGTAGTGCAATACAGAATCAACTTTCAAATTGTATAGCTTACAAATAGTCTTTAAAGTGTTTGTAATGATTTGATTCCCAAGTACTTTTCTGACCTGCTCTCTGGCTACAATCCCATCAGACGGCTATGGAAGCCCAATTCCGGGCCAAGACAAGGAAAAAATAAATGAAAAGTTAGTCATGATTAAAAAACAAATAAAAATGCTAAGTCCAAATGTGAACAATTTCCTCATAATTTCCTAACAATTAGCTGGTATTTAGGTGCGCATTTTCTAGGATATTTCCAAGTAAGGCCTACGCAGTTTGTTACTTATTACAAGGCAGATGGAGGAAGTGTTAGTTCTGCCTTTGTTAAGAACATGCTTGTTACATTCGAGTTTTTTGTTGTTGTTGTTGTTTTTATTTTATTTTTGAACTGGGCTTAGTACAAGCTAATATTTAGGAAATTACTAGTAAAGTACTTCGATATTTTTTTTTCTTCTCTCCTTGGTGGAAAAGATACGCTGGGTCCACTTCCAAAGGCAACCTGATAACTTTTGTAGTTACTTATTGTATATGGCTGCGAATATCTGCTTGTGTTTTGTGTCTATGAGGTGGACGCAGAGTTTATTCATTTCTTCGCGTCTTCTAAATCGTCGACAGCGTCAAGACACGACATTTCCCAGTCCTTTATTCTTCTGTATCCCTTTTTTTTTTAAGGGGCGATACTGGATAAAATTAAGCAGCTATATGTCTCGTGTGTGCTCACAGTATTAACCCGTCCTTTATTGAAACAGCAGTTGGCTACGCGGTGATTCAACCTCACCCTCCGCCCTGCTCCTTAAATAATAAAAATAGAGTCATTACCACACAATAAAAAACAACGTAGCCACTACTGTGTCTTGATTGTATTGTAATACAAGGAGTGTCTGCGGTTACACAATACCTGATTTAAAAAATGTTAACGTGCGGGGTTTGCCAGGTGAAGTATGAAACGCAAGTGTCAAGTCATACACAAAGATACTATCTAATCATTCATTCTTGCAAGTTTGGATGTATTGATGCATATCACCGCTCCAGCGCGGTGTCGATTTGTTGTTCCCACACTCATCTGCTCTCATTTTACACTCAGCTGAGCCATTCAGAGCTGCAGATCAAAGCGTAAACTGGACATGGACTTCTTTTCTTTACTCAATGACAAACAAATAAACATAAATGTCTCATTTTCGGGTCACATCCGCTAATTTCTTCACGAAGCTGAGCTGTGAAAGAAAAACCTAAACCGTGTGGAAGTCTATTTGTACCTATCTGTTAGGATGTGATTATCATATTCTCCGTGTGTCACATCGGAAAAAGAAACACTACCTGTTAAAGCCTCGAGGCTACGCAGAGGCTATACAGCTATTGTGATTCCTAAACTTATGTTCCCACAGTCTGACTTCCTTTGAAGCCAAAGATAAGTGTGACGAAACAGTGCCGAGACGTTTCTAGAATGGCTCCTGAGCCTCTTTTTCCTTTCCTGATCCTCTATTTTTAAGTTAGTATCAAAGCTCTCTGTATCCCTCATCCACAACCTTTTATATGGCCCATGGTACAGAAGAAATATTAAGATCTTTATCAAGTTCTTTTCTGCCACCGGGTGACCGAACCGAGTGAGTTATTGGAATGGTATTTTGAGTAAGTACGACCAGTTTAAAAGAAGTCTTTAAATTGCTTACCTAATACTTTTCAAAAGCATCTGAAGAGTCTATTTATGCTTATGTGCGTGAATGTATATATGTATGAGTCCTATGGAGGAGGACTTGTCATCTTCACCCTGGTCACACATTGCACACGTCTCTCCATCGGTCCTGGTTTCTCGTCCACCGGCCTTTTCAGGTATCCAAAATTGCCACCGTTGAAGTGTCCTTCTCAACTTGTCTCAGTCTCTGCTTTCTTCTCTTGCCTTCCCGTGTGCTGGTTTCCCCCCCCCCCCTTTTTCTCTCTGCGTCTCTGTCCTCAGTTGCTCTCTGTTGTTGCGCTTGTATCCACCTGTCTCTTACACAAGAGCATTGTCTGCAGCGCGTCGAGGTGCGTGCAGGGACTCAGAATTTCGTGCAATGCGATTTCAGCCTGCGGGAGACGGTAGACCAAATAATGACACACCCCCACGGAGGAGTGGGAGGAGGGAAGACAAATAAAGATAATAAACAAAGTTGGACAGCGATGAATGTATCTGAATCTCGCTAACTATCTATTTATCTCCATCTCTGGGTTTTTAAATCTCAGTATGACTGGAGGGCAGCAGCTGGTATTACAGGATGCAGGGCCAGACAGTTCCTGGACAGAGTATTAGCCTTTTTCTGATGTGTGTGTGTGTGTGTGTGTGTGTGTGTGTGTGTGTGTGTGTGTGTGTGTGTGTGTGTGTGTGTGTGTGTGTGTGTGTGCATGCGTGAGTGTCTTTGTGTGAAAAAGTATGCGAGATGAGCAGCGAATTGCAAAAACAGGCAAAAATGACACGGTAAAGTATGAAATGTCGAATTCAGGCTGACAAACCGGTCGAACTTCTTCTGCCTCTCTCTATGTGTCTGTGACTTACTCACACACACACGCACACAAACACACACACACGCAGACAAAGATGGCAGGGCTGTGAATTTTGAGGAATGGCATCTGACGTCAGACGTTAAATGAAACCAAACAAAGCCAAGAGCAGCCTCAGGGCGACGCGGCTCTTCAAATCATAGTCTGTCTTTACTTTCCTCTACTGTCTGTGTGTGTGTGTGTGTGTGTGTGTGTGTGTGTGTGTGTGTGTGTGTGTGTGTGTGTGTGTGTGTGTGTGTGTGTGTGTGTGTGTGTGTGTGTGTGGTGAGAAGGCAACCAGATAATTAAGTAGTTGCGCGTCTGTTGCCGAAAGGGGGCAATAAAGGCTACAGCAATTTTGTCTTTTCTTTTTTTTTCTTTTTTTTCCCTACCGCGGCTCAAGTGTCAGCCTTTGTTAATTTTTACTGAGGGATAACAAGACAGTATCAGATCAGAGGAGCACAGCAGCGCGGCAGCACGTTACCGCTCTTCCTCAGTGACACAGCACTTTTGGGCGAGGTAACTGTCGGTGTGTGTGTGTGTGTGTGTGTGTGTGTGTGTGTGTGTGTGTGCGAGCGTGTGTGAGCACATCTCAGCCCACTTTGAAGCTCCTCGGTCTCTTCTATTTTTTCTTGAGCTACATTAAACCGGTCCTAACTCTTTTTTTCTTTTTCCTTTTTTTTTTTTGCTCAAAAACACACATGCCTAGACTTCTGCCCATGTGTCTGAGGGAGTGGAAAGCATGAATGTGCGGTCCCCGTGCAGACCAGTTGACAGCTAATTATTCAACATGAAAACTCAAGCAATCAGGAGAGTGAAACGCCATAAAGGCTCAATAAACGGCTCGTTGTAATATCAGCTACAGACGATTTAAACAAAAAGAGAAACAGGACACTGACGAGGACTAAAGAAAAGGACAGTAATGCAACATGAAGGACGACGACTGCCATAAAAGCCCAAGGAAGAGGAACATTTTTTACATGGATGAGGGCAAATGTCCCTGGGAGCAGAAGCACAGAAAAGACAGGAAATTATATTGATGCAATTTAAGGATAACATAACTTAAGTCTTGACAATACAAAATGAGCTAAATGTGCAACTAGAAATAATGCATGTAAAAAAAAAAAAATGCTAACAAACTTAAATGCATAATCGTGTTGATTGTTTAATTATCAATCTTTCACTAAGACCCAAATCATTTTGAGATTTATTGTATATAAGCGTCAATTGCAGCTGATTTTTATTTTTATTTTTTATTTTACATCTGATGTGAAAGTCCACAGTTCCTACATTAGTCTACTCTAGTGGATGGACCTACTGGGAAATGGCCCAAGGGCCCACGGGTTCAGGGAGCCCCTGGGCCAGAGGCTCTGTTGGAAGGGGACATTTCTTCTTGGAAAGTCAATCAATAGACAACTATGAGACATAAAAACGACCACAAATAGACTCAAAGACACAATTGGCACTGCTCATGGGCGGGAAGCTGGTGGATGGTTGTGACACCTGCATAGAGCCTGGACAATACTTTCATTCGGGAGAGTTGTCAGAGATGGCACATGGGTTAACAATAGCAAGCGCTCCCACACACGGGCCTTCAACCACAGAGATGAGTTCAGGAATAAGAGGCAACACGCTCCTTCGCTTCAGAGGTGACAATCACAGAAGGGTTGAAAGAGGACAGTACTTTCACTGGTTTTCGGTTGTCAAACTGTTGTTACAGAATAATGCTTTCAGCACTTGGGGAAAATATATCACTTATAGCTCAGAGTGATCAAACATACACAAAGAATAAAACTTGTATCTGTATCCACATCCAGATTTTAAAAAAAACCAAAGCATCATGTTGAACTTTGGTGCATAGATTTGCAATTTTTTTTTAAATAATGATGGATGGGCCTATATAGCACTAGCACTAGACTATGTTTTTATTTTACATTTCTACTGAATAGAACCTTGATTGGCTTCTGGTCCGAGATCAGGTTAGGGCCAAAAGGGTTGTTACCTGTTTGGCTCTGGCCAGGCTGAGAGCAATCAAGCCAGGTCGGCGCAGAGTTTGGGTGAGATCCTGGATGGAGAGGTGTGGGCAAGGCGGACTGTATAGCCTACATAGGGAATCGGCGGGTTCGTCAATCTTCCTCTTTCATTTATTTACTGGTAGGTCTCCCTCGGGCTACACTAAAAGCGGGGTAATCGGTCGCCGATGCGAGTTGCATATATCAAACATGTTCTTCTCTTTACGAGAACGACTGGCAGCCACTGGATCTGAAGATTTAAGGTTAGATTAGATTATTCACACACTATGCAATATCATCCGCCGACTGTCAACAACGTCTGACCCAGACTGGAACAGGCCTGGTCCAACGTGGTCCAATCGGTCATGATGCCCAAATCTTATATTCTTACATATGCCTTAACTGAGAGGGCAGAGCTTTAAGCTTTAAGACTCACACGGAATTTTGAAGCATTATAGTTTAAGCATTATGAGTAATTAGTAAAGGGGGTCTAGAACTCACTGTCAGGAGTTTTCTGGGACTATATTTTTCTGTAGAGGGTAGTCCCATTGAAAACTGTTGACACTGTGTTGTGTGGATAATACAGAGTAACTGGGACACTGTTTCTGAAAAGAGATATGGCCATTTTTTGAGCAGAACACTTAAGACAGAAGTGAACCTTTCCATCTAAAAATATGAGCAGTTGCTCTACTAACGTTTCAAAAATAGTACGACTTGCATCAGAGCTAAAACCACGTAAGACCATGTTTCCTTCATTTGACTTTATTTGTCCAGCATTTGTCCAGCACAAAGTAGAAATACTTGAGTTATACAGATGGTTGCCTCATGTCATTGTAGCTGTAATTTTGCAACTTGATATGGTGGACAGATAGCGGTAGCCAAACAATGTGACTGGATCTAAAGCTAGTTTTGGGGGCATGAAAAGTGTGGCACTTCCTCTGTGATAACCTCATATCTAGGCCTGACCTCAGCTGATCCTCACCTCCTGTTTGGCTATTCTAGCAAAAACCTCATTCACATGCCACACAGCACTAGCAACAAGCAGCTAACTATGGACACACTGCACTGGAAACCCATCTCTCTCTCTCTCCTTGTCGTTGATAGCCTCCTACTCTCCTTTTCTTGTTTGAATCTGTTTTCTCTTGACCATCTGCCTCTATTCTTTTTCCTATCTTTATCTCCTTTTTTTCCTCTCTTCACAAAGCTCAGCATTCTTGTCTGCAGCATGCACAGCGGCTGCTCACACTACAATTAACCAGTTCCCCACCGGCAGTCACCAGTGCAACCAGGGGGCCGAAAACACAACATCGACCCATGCTCAGACAGTGGTGATCTGGTCGACCACTCGGGTGCTGTCGTTCATTTCAACACACTCCACCTCCTGTCTCTGCCCCTCTCCTCCAGGCCGGTGGCCCCGGCTCTTGGAGGGGGGCAGGAAGGTGAGGAGGGTGGGCAGGAACGCCAGCGTATGCAAGGCCGAGCAGCCAGCCGTGAGGGTGAGGCAGCGAAACAGTGTGCGTGTGAGGTTGGAGCGTACAGAACCAACAGGCACCAGGGCAGCGCTGTAGCAGATGAGCGTCTGTAGAGAGGGAACGCCGTGTCTCTCCAACGCCACTCTCACCCAGCGAGTCCTGCTTTCACCCCGACCTGAGGCAAAGCCACAGAGGAGGGGGCCGCTGCAGTCTGCCGAGTGCCCCAAAGCTGAGATCAGACACAACACAGACATGCAGTCCAGCTCCACACCCCATAAGGTCATGAAGCCCAGCACCCCGAACTGCACGGAGAGCAGAGTAAGGCCCAGCCACACGGAGACCAGTGGCTCCACGACGGCCAGGGAGGACAGACCCAACAGGAAGAGCACCGCCAGCAGTGAGTGTCTGAGGGGGGAGCTCACCGCCGCTGCGTAGCGGTCCAGGTAGACGAAGGAGGGGTTGAAGATTAGGAAGCGAACACGCGAGGTCAGCGACAGGCGTCGCAGCGTGTCCAGCAGCACTGACATCTCCTCGCGTTTGTTCTCCGTCGTCTTGGCCACCAGGAAGATCCGTGACGCGGCCACGTCAGGCTCCTCGCCCTGACCCCGCTCTGCGAATATGATGTCGTCTGCAAAGTGGGCAAACTGTGGCTCGCGGAGGAAGGAGTGGCGGAGTGTGCGGGTGAAGTTTTCCCTCGGCTGGCTGGTGGACTGGTTGCGGTCTGACAGGTAGCTCAGGTAGGCTTCCAGCCAGCTGATCCTCTGGAACCCTTTGGCGTATTCCAGCAGGTCCCGCTGCACTGAGGCATTCCAGTAGGGGGCGCTTTCATAGATATAAAATCCAATGACAGGGGAGTATGAGCTGAAGTATCTCTGCTGGGCACGGGTGTACATTACTGTTGTTGTATCCATGGCAACCAGCGCACTGGGGTCAGAACCCTGGGTCACCTGTTGACAACAGGAAGTATTTTCTTTCAGATTAAACAGTATGTGTCTGAGCATGTTGTGTTAGAGTGTTTGTGAGAGTGATTGTGTCTCTGACAGTTGAATCATACAGAGGCTGTGCATTCGCTATAGCTGCTATACAGAAATATGGGCGCCGGGAAGAAAACAAACAAAGATCTTCGAAAAGTAAAGGCCGGGGGAACTGACAGTGATCCATGGCATGTACCGGACATTCGGTGGTTTGTGGATGTTCAGATGTAGCAAGAAGCTGAGTCCCATGACACATATATTGTTACCTCAGCCGAAGAGGTTATGCCGTCACCCGCGTCCGTCTGTTTGTTTATTTGTCAACGGGATTACGCAAAAGATCTCAACAATGAGAACTAGTCTTCAAGCAAACTGACTGGCTGACCCATTATCTTGTCAGAAGGTTTTCTGCATTTTTTTTTCTTTCAGCATTTGGGTTTACATTTTACATTTTCTTCAAATCTTTTCATTGTGACATCCATTTACCCTGACAACTCCAAATTCTCCAAATTGTTTGTTTCACGGACGTAGTGCTTTGTTTACAATGTCACCGGGGTGGAACTGATTTCTGTTTACTGATTTTTTTCTGCATTGTCTTTCTATTGTGGTTTGCTAAATGTGACAGTGCTTCCTAGTGGATGTACGCCCAAGCCGTACAAGTATAAAAGAAACACATATGCGAACATATCTAAATGACACCAGTATCCACTTGTTTACGGGCAGCCTAGACTAGCTTAATTGGAGCCTCTGATGTGTGAACATTTGAATTATATTTGTTGTATTCGTGTTGGTTTTATTGTTTTATTCGTGTTGGTTTTATTGTTTGTTGTGTTGTAGTGGTGTGGGCCTCACCTGTAGGAAGCCCATCAATCCAAAGGAGATGTAAACCAGGTACAGCAGAACCACAAAGGGTTTGACATAAGTGTTAGTGATCCAGTCTCCGTAGCAACGCCTCACACAGCCCAGCAAAAGGTGAGAGTCCTGAGGATGAGGGTCCATGCTGGCCGTGGAGTGTGCGTGTGGGTGTGGATGTGGATGTGGGTGTGGATGTGTGTGTGTGGAGTTAGCCACATGACCGTGCCCATGTGAATTAGGGTTGTTTGCAGTATGTGGGTGTGCGTGAGCATGACTGTGTCCAACCCCATGTGGTGGGTTGGTCGTTTGAGTCTCGTCCTGGTAACGGGTGTACATTAAACACCTGTACCAGGCCGGTTTCGAGTCCAGCTGGTCTGGTTTCGGGACTCTTCGGCAGAAGCAGCCATGTCTGTATCCGTTCTCCAAGTATCCTGTGAACACCAGACAGGAACTGTAGAAGGACAGCATGTAAACGTAGCTGATGGTGACGGCTAAGGCGGCCGTGCGGCAGAAGAGACGGACGGCCTCCATGTTGGTAAGCGGCGAGGCGGCCAGGCCCAGGGTCATCAGGTGGAGCATGGTGGATCCAGAGAAACGCAGCATGACATCCTCAAAGACGCTCGCCACGCGCTCCTTCACATGCTGGTCCTCTCGGGTTCGCCTCCACGACGACAGCATCTCGAAGGAGCCGAAGAGCCCATGACCTGATGGGAAACAGAGATAGATTTTAGGGGAATTGTGCTATAATACCTGTTAACCCAGACTAATTACTAAAGGATGACTTTTTATGTTTCTTTTATGTCGCACTTTATATGTATATATACTTAATGCTCCACTAATTGATATTTTTATATTAAGAGCTGGTCAAATGAATGTTATAGAGATGGTCAGACACAGACCCCCCCTAATCGGACGCTGGAAAGACGTGGGTTTCCGAAGCTACCCAACAAGCACTTTGGATGGAGTATACTGGCCCATTAAGTTAAATAGGGTCACTGGTAGAGATAAACCCGGAGAGAATTACAACTCTGTAGTTTCCATCAGTGCCATCAGTGCTAAGGTGCATTTTAGTTTCTCCCAGCTCACTGTTTAGGTCTTACACCCCGCAATTTTAGTGTTTGGTTCACTCTAACCACTCTGATTAACTCTGTGTGCAGCTGCAGCTGGAAGCTGTTTTCAGCAAAAAAGCTCCAAAAAAAAAATCTCAACACTACTTGCACAAACAGCAGACAGGCAAAGTTAGCAACTAGTCGGTGAACAACGTGGAGCTAGAAATGTCTTTAGTAGAAATAATCGTCTCACGATATTTATCAATAAAATTCTACTGATAAAGTAAAAAGTAGTCAAACTACCTCACATCTCTTCTCTCATTTAAATCGTGTAACTACAGTACACAATACAATAACTACGTTTGTTTAGATATCCCATATTTACACACTAATCTCGGCAGAATTAATCTCAGATACACTATATGCACCATTGGTTGCACCATCTGTTGAAAGAGAGATCTCATTCTCAATGAGACTGCCTGATTAAATAAAATGTCTAACAACATTTCCCTTGGGAGTTGGTGGAAACCAAAACAGAGCTAAAAGGAGAGTGAATTTTGGACTTACCTTCATCAGGTGGACAGAAACCCTACTCCAAATGATTGCTAATCTTGCTCTGCGTCTACTGGATGCATACGGAGACACACAATGCTTATAATTTTCACTATAAAAATTTTATGAGGTGATAATATGTCAGTGTTGTGCTTACAGCTTGTTGCACTGCCTCCAAGTAGCCAAAAATAAATAAATAAATAAAATCAATTAATGCGGCTTTAAATTGTAACTGAAAGTTTTGTTAGAGCAGCGCTCCATCTTCAAAGAGGTTTAACGGTATACGCCCCTACCGTAGAGAGTAGCCGCGTACTTGATCCCACAGACATCCATAAGTTTAGCTATGCTACGCTAACCTCAATGTTTAACATTCCCTCCAACAGCACACGGACACAAAACTCATGTATTGGTTTTGTGTGACTAATTAGAAAAAAAGTTAAAAACCCCATTTTACATAAAAACCAGCTGAATTCCAACCAACCAGTTTCCTTTTTTCTAGTAAGCTTTGATTACAACCTGCTTGGCTTCAGTTTATTCATTTTGAGAAGGAAGTGTAGTAACTCAGCCTGTCTGCTTTTAAACAGTCCTCTCTACATAATGTCACACCTCACGCCTCTTTGAACTGGAAACACGTGAAATGACAAACGCAAGGCACCCTGGAAGTGCACTCTCCTTGTGACTTTAACAACTCCCGTTGTGAAACTGGACCACTGCAGCAGCAGTAGCATGAGATTACAACTTTTACCCAGTTCTCCATAGGAAATTACATCATTAAAACTAAATATTTTGAAAATAGTACAACTGAGGAATAATCCAAAAACAATATAAAGATAAAGCCTCCTCCCTAAATAGATTTATAGCTTTAAAGCAGGTAAGATTTGATTCACTAATAAACATCAATGTCCATTTGCACTAGATGTGTCGGTATATGCTGCATTTATGTACCTGTGCATGTCCAGTCTCATGTGCAAGCATAACAAGTTTATATACACGCAGGTTTTTATTGGTTAGCTCTTCAGTGGTTGCCATGGCACCTGTGAGTCACCAGTGACACAGGTAACCCCCCCCCCCCTCCAGTGACCTCACCATGGCGAACCATTAACACCTTAGCAGAGGAATAACGTACCGACACTCTAGGCATGGGCGCAACTGCAAAAGTCTGCAGATCTTTTGTGTGTGTGTGTGTGTGTGTGTGTGTGTGTGTGTGTGTGTGTGTGTGTGTGTGTGTGTGTGTGTGTGTGTGTGTGTGTGTGGTTGGTTGTGTGTGTATTTGAAAGAGGTGCAATTTGACAGTGAATGCCAGGGAAAGGGGGATGGGGAGATTATTGTTGAAGAGAGGGAACGTGAAAGTGAAAACAGAGTCTGAGGACAGCACTTGCCCGAGGATTTTGATATTTACCAGCTTGAGATAGCTTAATGTGCACTCATGGACACAAACACACACACACACACACACACACACACACACACACACACATTCAGAGACTAATACATGAGAATATACCCAGGAACTAAGGCTGTAGCTTTTGCCAAAACCATTTCATAACTTAGATATCACTGTTGTGTCATAAAATGCTTTTGTTTATGGCTAGAGTGGCTGTTTTTCAGATTCACACACACAAACATGAAGACATGCAAACACTACGGCTGAGTATTTTGTGACACTTTTTCAAATCCAGTATCAATTAGGGCTGCAGATGACGATTATTTTCATTGTCGATTAATCTGCGATTTTTTTTTTTTTTTTGACTAATTGATTAATCGTTTGGCCAATGAATTGCAAATTCCCAACTGTGCAGAGCCCAAGGACATGTCTTCAGATGTCTTGCGTTAAAATCTCCAAACCCAAAGATATTCACTTTACTATTAAATATGACCAAGAAAAGCAGCAAATCCTTTCATTTGAGAAGCTAGAACCCGAGAATGGCTAGCCTTTTATTCACCACGTTTGTCTTTCTGTCAGCCGACCAATCGATTCATCTGCTTATACTGACACATTTTTGTTGGTAATCGAAAAGTTTTGTGGTTCAGTGTCCAGCCCTAGAAAAGACAGAGAAAATCTTCGATCTCCATCAATTTAAAAGTTTTGAAAATGGACGCTGTGGTAAGCAAATTCATTCACAGACAATAAAATACATTAAGATTTTGTCCCAAAACTGAGAAACCTTTGCATCATCAATTTACCCTCCCTTGTACACAAACACACACCCCGTCTATATGAGCTACTGTATTTGGCTATTGTTTACTCTCTCCCCCATCAACATCTATTTGTGTTTTCTACCAGCTTTGCGAGTTAACAAGTCCTACGTTAAAACATTTCTTATGCCCGATTCGAAAGAGAGAGATGCGAAGAGCTGCCACCTCTCCACATTTCTAAAACATTAATTGTACAGATTTGTTCCCTAGTCTTAATCCTATCCTCCACTGTAGTATAGCATAACATTCTTTTTTTTCCTCTCTCTCTCTCCTCACGCTTCCTCCCACCTTTTTTCTGTTTGCCCAGTGGTATCCTGAAAAATCCTCCCTCCCTCCCTCCCTGCCGGCCTGTCTTCCTTCTAACTACAGCATAACTTTATTTTCTGCTGAGAGCATCCTTATCTCAGCCTCCATTTGGAGTGATATTTCATCGGAGCCCCCTCTCTGTCTCTATTCCCTATTCCTCCTCTGTTCTCCCTGCAGTTATTTTGAGCCGAACAGCAGCCTTCCCTCCTCCACATTACAGAGTAATTATGGTATAGATGACATGTGTGCATTGGTGGTTATGTACAGCACATCCTACAGTAGTTACTATTTATGCACTCGGGATAAACTGCCTGTAGGCCTTTCACACATACAGTACGCATTTTCATTTTGTTTGTTTTTCATTTACTCCATACCAACTTCTTCCGTCTGCTCTTTATCCCTTTCCTTAATCTTATTTCTGTCCAAATAAATAAACCAACTTACTAACTTAACTTAGTTTTGAGCAAAACCCACATGAATACTCAAACACTGCTGGTACATTTTTCACTATCGTACATAGAATTATGGGGGGAAATGAAAAACATAAATAAATGGTGGTTAGCAGATTGTTGTGTGATATTGCTCGGCGACAACAATATTTCCTAAAGCCATATGAATACATTTGGAAAACAATATATATTTTCCTCAAGTTCATCACCAACGTAAGAGTATGTCTGTGTAAATGCAGTTTTTATGTGTTTAAATTTCTTCTTTAAAGGTGCCCTGTGGATTTTCTTTGCAAACAAAGTGTCCGTTTACATTGAGTGTTTCTCACCAAAACTCACTCTACGTATCCTTGAGGTTTAACAAACAGTTAACGCAATACCTTCCTCATTAAACATTTGCAGCCTGTTTTTAAAAATATTTTAAATCCTACATTGTTTACATTCATGTTTACCTGCTAGAAGTCGTCTTCTTCACTGCCTTTGCCCTCGTGGACATCAGTCAGACATGCTATTATATATCTGAAGTGGTAGGACCGCAGCTAAGGATTGTTTTCATTAGCGATTAATCTGCTGGTTATTTTTCTCAATTAACCAAATAATTGCTTGGTGTATAAAATCTGAAAATTGTGAAAAATAATTTCCCTCAGTCCACCATAGTCTGATGAACAGTCCAAAGCCCAGAAATATTCAGTTCAAAAAGCATCAAATTCTCGCATTTGAGATGCTTGAGCGAGCAAAAATGTGCAATTTTAATTTTCTGTTGATCAACTAATTGATTAATCGTTGCAGCTCTAGTCAGCGGACTTGATGAATGGTGGATTTGGACAGCCCTTGTAAACACCTGTGAAGTCCACAAATCTACAGTTGAATTCCCGGGCCTAACCAAACCCGTAACTGAACTGAAACGGTGTCAGATCATTTTTTGTAACAGTGATTTTTTTAACAGTTTTGGAGGACATCCAAAAACCGTGTTGTCCTGCAAACAGGGGCATCAAATCATAAAACCTTTATATGGCTTCGTCCGGAAAGCGACGACAAACAGCGCATCGTGTCGTTAAACGTGGAGGACTTGTTGAGATGTAAAACAGGGTGGAACCTTCTGCTCTCGATTTGCTCCAGACTCCAGTTCAAGAACTCTAACTTAACGGCTTACTTTTTCAAAACCTTTAGTATGACTTTTTGCCCCCAGTCAGAAAATCTGTTGTTAGTGGCGTCACCCTACCCCTCCGTAATCCAAGTTCATGCCCCACCACTTTTCAGTCATTTTGACGACCTACCCACTTTGAAACTTCACAGGTACTGAAAGAGCAGACGGTGAACACAGGCAGTCTGTGAGTTAGAAACAACGGCAATGTTCACTGGGGCTCCCACCTGCCATGTGTTAGCTTCTCTTTTTTTTTGGTTTTCCTGTGCTTTTATGTATCATTGTTGTTAAGAATTTGCTGTGTTCAACAACCATAACTTGAAAAACTGTCCTAAACTTGAATGAAAAGCCAAACGGAGAATAAATACATGGACATACAGAATTATAAAGATATAAAAGGTAAAAAAGATCTTATGTATTTTTTTGTTTTATCATCAGAAATATAAGTTTTGAACCTACCAAGCATGACGAAGGGGATGCCCAGGTATGTAGAGTTGTAGGTGGCCCCAGTCAGGTTGAGTATCCCTGCAGCGGTGAGGCCTGACAGTGTGACTGACAGCAAAGCCAGCAGTCCCAACCAGGGTTTGGACCTCACACAGTCCCTCATAGAGCAGCAGAGGACGGCCAGCACACCGCACACCCCCAAGCTGGCCAACAGGGGGCGTCGTGCCAGCACCGAAGAAAACTGGAAGTCTGTCCTCAGAGAAGAGGAAGTGGTAGGGTAGAGCCCCAGCTTCGGGTGCAACGCTGCAAAGTGCTGCAACTCTGCGCAGAAGGCCTTTTCCCACTGGCTGGCCACCCGGTCCATCAGGCCGCCGCGGGCTTGGAGGTAGTAGGTGAGCTGCAATGCCCGGGCAGAACGTACACCTTCACCCCTGGGTCCCGTCCCCAGAACTCGCACCGCCCCGCTGGGGCCCCATCCTTGCACCCCGCCCAGCTGGTGTCCAATGTACGCCTGCCGCCCGTCTGCCAGCTGCGTGATCGGGTACCGCAGGACTGGGACAGAGCGGTTGGAGGTGCGAGCCGATTGGATCTCCTCCATGGCGCGAATAATATCATCGATGATGCAGACATTCTTGTCGTCGGGGAGGCAGAGGTAAGAGAAGGAGTAGTTGAAGCTGTTGAAGCCTGTGGCCGGGACCGTCACCTGCATCTGGTAGATGCGCCTGTGGAGCTGTGTGCAGAAAAAAAAACAAACGCAAACGAAAGAGAGGTTTATTGTGTTAGCGTGCAGTGGCCCAATTCTGCCTGGATAAAGTTCCATCAAAGTTTCTCTCCGTGCAGCAAAGCAAAACTCAAGAGTGTGAGCGGCTCATTCGCCTACTTTGTGTACTTTGACTTTGTAGCTGTTTGTGTCAATAAGAGGGAAGGATGTGTGGCGGGGGAATGTGTGTGTGTGTGTGTGTCTTACTTGACAGCATAACAATGGCGGTCTCTGGATCCACCTCCGTTTTGTATGGCGAGAGGACAACAGTGCCAGCATCCAGCACAGCGCTGGTTACTAGGCAACAGGCCTGATGCCAGTCACTGCCACAGCGAACATGGGCAGAGCTGTCTCCCTCCTCAGAGTGCTGCATTGACTACAGAGAGGGTGGGGGTGTGTTTGTGATTGTGATTGTGTGTGTGTGTGTGTGTGCGCGTGTGCGCAGGAGGGTCTGTCCAAAATGGTTTTGTTTTTGAAAACCTACTTCCTTGCACCACCCTATCCTGAGATTAGTTGTAGTAAGTTTACTGCCAAAATTTTCCAATTTGTCATTGTTATTGTTGGCGGTTTCCCGGTGGGGCATTAAAATTCCTGAGCTGAGTTCCCTTCCACCACTTACATTACCTTTAAAGGCCCAATCAGTCATTTTTTTTTGACCACATCAATTGCAGGTATACTCACACATGTGACTGAATTCAGATACACAACTAAATCTATTAGGACCACTGCATTTGTCAGATGGTCATAATTGAAAACACAGGCCTGTTTTACTACTGACATTATTGATAAAAGATAAAAGTCTTTGCCGTGAGCTTTTGTCCAAAGCGTGAATCCCTGTTTTAAAACTGTTTCATTTGTGGGTCACAGGTTGTTGTTTTTTTTCCCCATCACGTGCTTTAAAACCCCCCGACTGGACCAGCCAGTACGGGCTCGTGCTGCGAACGCGAACTTCGATCAAACCCTCAAAAAAGTTTCCACAAAAAAAAAAATCAAAAAAAAAACAACCAAATATACAAGGCTGCGCTTTGGGGAGCCGTCTCTGAAATTGTGCGCAGTGCACATAGAGGGCATTCATTTCGACGAACTGGGTCAGCTATAAGAAAATGGAGCCTCGTGTCTCATCGCATCGCTTTGGTAGAGAGCTGAAGCAACAATATGTGCTATAGTCAGAGTGTAATTATAGGATTTTAACAACCTTAAAGCTACTTAGACATGGGTTTTAAGGGGGGGGGGGGACTTGCCAATTTCTTCCCTGACAGAGGCTTAAATAAACCGGTATACCACAGTGGGTGTGACTCACAATTCTCACTCTTATTTCGAGTGGAAATAAGAGTGAGAATTGGAGACAGGGGGAAAAAAAAATAAAGAGGAAAATGACAGAATCTGGAACCTCGCGGATGTGACAGTGTGAGATTATGTAGCAGCGGGATTGTTTCGCCTTCACAGCACTGTCCAGCCCGTTTCTCTCTCCGGCAGCGAAGGATGCAACGCCCTAACCCTCGGCCCGGTCTCCGGGTCGCCACAATGGAGCCCGGCGCCTCGGGGGGGCCTATTAGTCAGCAAAACCCCTTGATCACGGCCTCGTGAGTTCGTGAGATCTTGTGGCAAATTTCTCCCGGGGCGTCGGGCTGATACTCAGAAATCCGTTTAGGACTATCAACAACGAGGAGACTTTGGGGGGGGGGGGCCCTCCGAGCCGCAGCTGTAATTAAAATGCTCCACTTCATAACCATAAAGGTTGTCGGGGGTTATTTGAAACAGGGCCCTGCTGGTCTTTCTCTGCGTAATGACTATCAATCACTGAGAATGAGGAGGAAGACAGCCTGCAGATACTTACCTTCACCTCCGTGCGTGTTTGTTCCCGGGACTGGGTTTGTTTTGGTTTTGGTTTTTGTGGGGGGGGTTTTTTAAAAGCTGGATCCCGCAGATGCGCTTGCAGCTTCATTTCGTGGTGTATTCGTGCGAATTAAAGGGCACAAACTCTGAACTGGCAAATATTCTGCCAGTGTCATGTTGTGTTGGCACGAGATCCTCAACCTTAGAGTCCTTAAATCATTGATTAAGTGTGTGTGTGGGTGCGTGTGTGTGTGGGTGCGTGTGTGTGTGTGTGTGTGCCCTGTGAGTTCTTGAATGCAAAAATGACCTCTCAAAATATACAGGAGAGCCAATTAAAATGGTTAAATGTGTTGTCCATCAGTTTAAGCATTTGTCCGGCTCTACGTGAATAATTTTCATTATTTCATTTGTACCAACTATATTTTTTATTCATGATGTTACTTAACAGCACTTTTTTATTTATTCCACTTCTTTTTTTTTTTGGTTTGTTTTCCAGGGCCCGCTGACGTAACAGAAAATACTTTGGAAACGTGTTTAAAATGAGTGTGTGAGCGCGTGGTTACCTTTAGTATGGTGTCCAGGTGAACCGGGTCCAGCACGCTCCCCTTTCGGGTGGTGACGATCACGCGCCCGTATCGGCCGGGCGTCTGCAGGTCGGAGTAGAGCGCGTGCTTGGAGCGGTTCACCGGGAAGAGGCTCTCCACGAGGTTGCCCTCTATCTTGGCCAGGCTGTGCTTGGGCGCGAGCAGGCTCTCCACGTCCTCCTCCACGCGGTACCGGCTGAAGCTGGCCCCGAGCAGGATGGAGAGGAGCACGGGCGCCGAGGCGAAGAACACCGGGTGGCTCGCCACGAACCGGCCCAGCGCGTGGAAGGAGTGCCTCAGGCCCGCGTGCAACACCTGGCGCAGCATCCTAGCGCGCGGCCGCGGCTCGAGCCTCTCCCACCGACCGGAAAGCCCCGGAGCACTGCCGAGCATCAGGGGCTGCCGGACGCATCGGTGGGCTCCGTCGCTCTCAGTCCGGGGGAGCAGAGGCGACGCCGGGTGGTGGGAGGATTTGTCCCCGGAGCAGGAGGTCACCGGCCGGGGAGAATCCAGCCCTCCTCCGGTCGCAGGGGCGCCCCTTTCCCCGGGGTTCTCTCATCCGCTGGAATAGCACAAAGGACAGAAAGCGGCTAAATGAGCCAGCATTTCTCTGCTCTGCGGTTAGAAAGCACACCGACAGCCGGCTTCACATCTAATAGCCACTACCCTGCTGCGTGCAGTGCCTCCCGCAAGCTGCACGGCTCTGTGCGCAACAGAAAAATCGCATAGAGCCAAAGTGGGCTCGTAATTAGACTTGTTTAGCCCCCCCTCCTCCCTCAGTGGTTCCAGTAGTTGTGCTTGTGCACTCGGACAGGTTGCAGAGATGACCCACGGCGGCTTGCACGAAACTGGAGGCGGTACGTACCTAGAGAGGGGAACGAGGGGGGACCGACCCGGTGACGACGGAGATCATCTGAGACGCATTCAGACCGAGATGTTGTCCTGGACCGGCCGTCCGCGCGTCGAGCTCCGCCCTACATCGCCCAGTCAGCTCGCAGCCTGCCGGGTGGTCGGTCGCTTCAGGCGGGACCTGCGGGATCGGTGACGCGGTCGCCGGCGGAGCGCTACGTCAGGTCGGCCTAATCCGGCTTTCCTCTGCGGCAGAAGGCTTCCCGTCGCCCGACCTCACCTCTCCTCATCGCCGCGCTGGTTTGGCGGAGCCCCCGTTTTCATCCGCCAGCGGGCTGCACTTCCAGCGGCGAAGGCACGTCACCAATTACCGGCTTTCAAACCGGGGACCGTCCCCCCTCCCCTCCCTCCCCTTTACTTGCTCTCTCGCACCGCCCTCGGGACCCGCTGTAAGCCCCCTCTTTCTCCGCCCCGCCTCTCGTCTCTCTTCGCTGCTACAATGCAGAGAAACAGTCATTTCATACCGACTGATTGGCAGCGTTTCCGCGTGTGACACCCGGAGATTTTACAACATTCCGATGAATTTAACAAAATTAAAACGTTTGATTGTGACCACAATGTTGACCATTTCCTCGGATCCTCTCAATATTATTTATCGGCCTATTATAACTACACTTTGGGCTACTTTATCATTTATAATCAATACATAAAAATGTAAAAAAAAAAAAGGTCAATAACAGATCAAAATATAAGCAGATCTGAGTTAAATAGATACCGAATGATAATAACGGCAATGCTTTATTTGATGGGGCCATAAATCCTAGTGGGTCTCCTGGGGGGGGCACGCAACGGGGCTCCAGTTAACTGGCGTGGACTTTGGTTCGGAGGACGGCGAGCGCGCCTGCCCACAGACGGTCGCGCACGACCCGGGCTAGAGTCTCCGAACCGCAAAACGGACGAGTCACGAGATAGTAGCCCGAGTTTGAAACGGAGCGGGGGTTCAACCCCGAAGAGTCGGCGACGGAAGCCGTGACGAACGACGTGGTGCCGTCCGGGAAACTTTGCAGGAGGTTGTGAGGAAATAACGGACCCGTAAATAAAGTCAATAAACGCTTAAAGGTTTCTTTACACCTGCTTACAACGACACCAAAGTCTTTTATGGACAGTTTGCTATTTGTTTAGTCATTGTTTATCAATGACAAACATGGGGGGGGGGGGCTTCCTGATTTTGCTCATACGGCATTGAACGTCCTAGTCGCAGATGCGCGGAGCATCTCCCAGGTTTGCTGTTGTGTAGCCCGTTGCCACGGAAACCAGACAAATCACTTTTTTTTCCTTTTTTTTTTACACAGCCCCTGGTTCCCATGGCGATGGTGATGCCACCCATCCCCCAAAACGCACACACATACACAGCAGTGCACCCACACCACACACCCACACACACACACACACACACACACACACACACACACACACACACACCACACACCACACCCCACACCCACACCCACCACACACCCACACCCCACGCACGCACACAAACATACACACACACACACACACACACCTGCTGACTCTCAATCTGCTTACGGTGTGGAGGTGTCTGATAGGGTGGCATTAAAAGCAAAAAAAGAGAGACACAGAGGGAGTGGAGATAATAGTGAGTGCTGACGGGCCGAGATCACAACTCTCCTCCTGTCCGTCTGTGTGTGTGTGTGTGTGTGTGTGTGTGTGTGTGTGTGTGTGTCTTTGTAATAAGAACCCATGAAATCAAAATAGCCAAACAGTCTCTGATGTGTTCCCGCATGGGAACCACTAATGTCTCCTACCTCTGCCCAGGTATCATCGATCAAGGCAGTTTGGATTGAAAACATCCGAACACACACACACACACAAAACTTTTTTTTAACTCCCTCTCTATGACAGTATGTTCAGATTCATAAAAAAATAAAAAAAGGAATATGTGTTTTACAAGTAAAGGGATTTGGGTGGTATGTGTCTTACATGATAAAATCTTAAGGTAACATGTTACTTCAGTGGTTAAATACAACACTTTTCAAGTTCTTGCGTATCTAAATTATATTTCTTTGTTCACTTGCCTGTGAGGACGAACACGCCATTCACATGCATAGAAAAAACATTAAATGCCTTTTCTTACTGTTAGAATTTTCCCATTTCTTTTTATAGCGTGATGAATTTAAAAAAAAAAAATCAATGAAATTTTCATCGATTTCTGTTGTACAGTTACGATGCAGTAATAGACTTAAATGTTCCGAGCATGACTGACATTTCTGTCAGTTTAGTACACACATCCATCCTTATAATGCATTGATTTTTAGCCGTTATGATTCATTTAGTTAGCAAACATGATTTAACTATCCTGTTCGGCAGCAAGACGTCCACACGTTGCTTCTCTTCCTGAAAAAAGGGGTCACTTATATGAACCTACAAAGAATGATCACCTGCAGCTGTGGCTCCTCTTCCAGCTCATTTTTTTTTTTTTTTTAGCCGTCCAGCCTGCACCTTCACTGCTCCGGTTCACTCTCGCTGCTCTCACAGCGTCGTTTTTCGGCCGCAGCTGGCAGCCGTTTTCAGAGAGAAGGCTCTAAAAACCCACTGTATACTACCTGCGCAGCACCAAACAGCACACAGACACACGCAGAGACCAGCTGGTGAACAAAGTGGAGCATTTAGCAGCTAAAGAGACAGATATTGGTCCCAGGAGCTGGTAGAGACCAAAAACAGAGCTAAAAGAGAGTGATTATGAAACTTTTTGCTAACAACTTCGCCATATCAACTTAAAAGGCGATGATATGTCAATGTTGTGGGCTGTTGCAGGTTAAATGTAATGTTTTTTACAACCCTGTCCCCAAAGAAATTACATTTAAATGTCACAAAATTGTTTCCCCAGTTAGGTTGTGGTGGCAAACATAGTCACTGGCTGGATTATGCTCCATTATGTTACTTTCCATTATGAAGGGATGAACAGAGAGACCAGGGTTTGAGTACAGACTCCTGCAATCCTCCTGTGGTTAGGTTTAGGCAACAAAAGCGCTTCGGTTAAGGTTAGCGACTGATGGTGGTTGTGGTTAAATGTGAACAAACACATTATGTCTGTCAGTCACTTTGGATTTTTTTCTGTATTAAACCAGACCAGGATCTTTCCCCGGGCCATACCCGAGTGCTGCGAGAATCTAAACATTACCTTAAAAAAAGTTTAATAATGCTGCAGTCACTACATGTGGATATCGAACTGCAATATCTGATAATTTGGCGGAAAAAATACATATTGTCAGTATCAACATTTTTGCAACAACCAATTTGCGTAAATTAAGAGCAACATGCTCATTATTTTAAAACGCAATCCAGCCGCAATTTAGTTTCCTTCAAAATTTATTTGTTGTTGGAGATTAGTTGTATATAAATGTCATTTTCAGGAGACAAGGTTGTCTTTTTAGCAGCAGACAGAGAAGTCCTGGACATCAGGCCTTACTACTGATGCAAAAACAAAGGAAAAATAAACTGTTAACTAAAGTAAAATGGCAAAATATTGCCCAAATAAAAAAAAAAAAAATACTGACAGCATATGCTGCTTTATATCTAAAAACAGAATCACAAAAACAGAAACATCCGCGATATTAAAATGGCAAAAAATTGTCAAGCTGCCTGACTTATTCCTATAATGTCCACATCAACATCAAATTCAAGGACTAAACATTTCTAAAAATGGCAAGGAGGCAAGAAATGCTCATAATGTAACAAGTCCTCCAACCTAAATGAGCATTTTCGGCGTCTGTTTCTACCCTCTGATGTGACCCGTGGGAGCGTATCGGTCACGTCACCTCCCCCTTTGCTCCCGTCAAGTCACTACGGCCACTAGAGGGCGCTGTCACTGGAAATGTAAACATTTCATTTTTGGGGCATTTGCTGAAAAGACTGATGCTCTCTCGCAGGACCGCTAAACCGAATGTAATTATAAAGACATAACAAGCTGCTTCCACAAACGGCCTATGGGGTCTTTTTTTTTTTTTTTTTTTCCCTTTTAATGGGAGCACAGTTTCTCATGGTAACTGCTGTCGAGAAGGTCTTAAGCAACACGCTCAACCCTCGACTGCTCCACCGGCGTGCCAACATGCGACCGCGGGTGAATCGGCCTGCCGGGGAAAAACAACACGCCCGTGACCGACGTTTCCGCGAAAAAGTTTGAGAAAAACCGAAAGAAAAAGACAAAACGAGGAAACAACATCGGCGCGCATGTGCTTATGCATGTTCTAATTCACTATTCAATTAAGACTCAATTAGCCTTTAATCCCCATTACCAGTTCAGAGAGAGACGAGCAGTGAAGGAATGAATGAGTAAGTGTCTCCTCGGGGAGGAAGGAAGAACAGAATAGAAAATGAAAGACTGCAGAGATATAGGAGGCTCGGGGCAGTTTCTGATAACAAAAGTACTAATTAGTCTTGCTAAATGATTTATAGAAATCAGAATAGTGTGTGTGTGTGTGTTCGTGTGTGCGGAAGGTGGAGAAAATGAATGGAGCCCTTTGAAAGCGTGCCCATTTTTGCCGGGATATTTTCTGCACTTACAGAAACGAGGGGAGGGGGGAAAAAAAATCCTCCGGGGGGTTTTGAAAAAACTGCGGCCCAACAAATAGCCTTATACACTCCGACACACACACACACACAGGCAACACAAGAAGTGCAGATGGGGGAAGTAGTATAGGCAGCACAAAGGAGAGCACCTCTCACGCTTTTTACTGTCGACAGGCCGCGCACTTCATTTGACCTCAGGGTTGTCCATCTGTGCATCAAAGAGAGATGTATGGACGCAGAGTTGGTCAAGGGCAGGTATTCATGAATAAGGCTCCTCTCTCTGCATTCATACGCCTCCGAACCCGCCCACCCTCCTTCTTCTTCCACCCCTCCCATCCCCCAGTCCATCTGTTTTGGTGGAGGCCATCCATTAATAAAGAGTCTGTCCTTTCATTTCTATTTCCCTCCTTCTGTATTATTTATTTACCCATCTATCCGCAGTTACGCTGAACAGATACGGTTGCTGGACTGGGATCCGGCAGATCCACCTTCTTCTTGGGTGAAAGCTGCGGAAAAACCTTGGCTTCATTTCGTCGAAACATCTCTCCTACAAGTTATGTTCCAAACATGGAAAAAAAATGATAATCCACTGAGATTTATAACGAGTCTAAACTGCCACAGCAGCGCTTAGTTCAGGCCCTGTTCGGCAGCTCCCCTGATTCAAATGAGGGCAATCTGCCAAGCGGAGGTGTTACAGCGGCTGAGTCGGTTCAAAAGCAGGAAAACCGTCCCGATTCGAGGATTTTTTTACACTCCACAAAGGATTCGGATGTGGTGTGGAGTAGGCTCGGTTCAGGATTTTAAAAAAAAACAAAAAAAACACTGACTGAACATGAAACTTTCAGTTAAAGAACAAATGTTCTCGACTACCAGATTGGAGCTAAATGGATGGTTTTTTTTGCAAAACACTGTCATTTCTCATTTCAACTGGCCTCAGTGTCACCATTTCCACCATCTGAATCTCCATCTCCTTCTATCTTATCATTTTATCCATCTATCTTTATTTTCCTCCCTGCTATTTCTGTGTATCTATTTTCTACATCTTCCCGGTGGTCAGCAGCATTCATCATTTCCAAATGTCATGTGGACATTAGCTCCTGAGGCCAGGCAGGATGCTGTAAGTGGGGGGGGGGGGGAGTCACTGGGCGGGGCACAGGCAGAGAAATATAGAGAAGTCGTCTTCATGGCCTCTTCGAGTAGCAAGATTTGATTACAGTTACAGCCCAGAAACGGAGAAGACAGATGCAGATAAAGAGCGTGCCCACTCTGCTCCTGAAAAAAAACTCTGCCAGAAAAAAAAAAAAAAAAAAAAGATTAAGAGCGAGGCAGCCACAAGGTTGACAAAGAAAAACTGGGAGAGGGGCCGACGACTCCAGCAGCGGCTGAGGAAAACCAGGTTTGCTAAAAAGCCAGGGTGTGATATCTGAGAAGAGCCACTGTTACCTTTCAGAGAGCTAAATTTAATCTGTGTGATCACTGGGCCCATCTGCAATCTGTACGCCACCTCCAAAAAAAGGGCTTGAAGGCATGTTCCCCTGCCCTCTGTTGGACAGAAGCAGAACTGCAGGGCTGGGCAGTGTCAGTCTGAACCTGCGGGATGGAGATTGTAGTTTGTGTGCGTGTTCGTGTGGGTTGGGTGGGTTTTTCTCCCATAGGGGAAAAATCATTTCTGGACCTTTACCCCCAGAGAGCAGGTTGAGTCAAACACGGACAAGAGAGGCCTCCGCACACTTAGATCCAATTCCTAGTATCTAATAATAAAGCCAAGCTTTCGCCCGGTAAACTCACTCTCATCGGGACAAATGTTTGATAAAAGGGAGACAGGGCTTATAACAGCATCGAATAGAGCAAACCCTGTGTTTTGTAATTTAGCTCGCAATTGCACCTCCCAAGGTCCAAAGTACACGCGAAACCCCCGCAAACACAAGGCATCGACAAAACAGGGTAATTCAGCACAGAAGGCAAACAGGAAACCAAAGTCAGAAGTAATAATGGGGAGGGAAATATTGCACAAACATTGGGAAAGCAATGGAAAAGTGGAGTTTCCTCAACCCCTCGAACACATCAGTAAAATCCACATGTCAACCCACAGGCTGTGTCTATTCCGCGAAGGTCAAGATATGACCGTTGCACTAATCGGTATTTTTATAGCATAGTAACAGTGGATTAAAATCCTTGTGCAATGTGAAAGCGATCGCTTGTAGTGAAGAGAATTATCACCCAACTCTGCAGTTCCCCTCAGATCTAAGGAGTGTCCTGGCTTTTAGCCGCTGAAGAGGCAAATGCCCCCTCCCCCCCAGGAGTTGGCGGAGACCAAAAGCAGCACTGGAATTACATTCGTTACGTGGCCAAAACACGACGCCAGACGAATGACAGTGCTGCGCTTTGTCGGCTGGACATGTTGGCAATCGTGAGGTGGGTTTGCCAATTCCTGCGACCTATCTATGCCCCCCCCCCCCCGGGACTTGATTTACTAATGTGTGCAGACTGGTGGGGCTGTGTTTAACAGGGACCGGATCCAGGTGACAAATCAGTGGTTTAATCACCTCAGGTGTCACTTTTACACTGGCCACTACCGTAGATCCACCCCCCCCCACAATTCGATGAGGTGAGGGCAGTAGCTCATTATTAACTGCTGAACCGATGTTGCCTAAATCTACTCATAACTTACTCACAATACTCTAAACTTTTTTTTGCGGAAAAACCATCTCAGAAACGAATTGTAAAAAGAAGTTGAGTATTTTCTATATTTCTTATATCATATCTGGAGGGAATCTTTAAACATCAACAACAGTGGAAACAAGTCTGTAATGTTACACTGATTTCACATTTAGCGTAGTAATGGCTACAGTTGTCCTTTGCGATTGATAACGTGCTCTGTCTATCTAACAATATGTATATCAATAATCTTCAAAGACACGCATCATGCACGACAAGCTACAATAGCTCCATCCCACGGGGCAATGGTGCAGATCCACAGGTCAAAGTTCAACTTGACGTTTGTGATGACAGCAAAATTCCATATAAATGAATGTAAAAGATTTTGCCAAGTGTTTTCAGGAGACTTTCCCACAAATCTCTCTGAAAACGTACACTTAAAAAGGCCCCAAGATATGTGAACAGATGGCAGTACACACACAGTATATCCCCACGCCTATTGTTTTTACTGTGTACTCTGTCCTTTACTTTACTATTCCATCTAATTTTGAAAAGAAAATAATGATTGTATTTATTTTTTATTTTCTATTTAAATTTTGATAAGTTACTTGGATTATTCCCGTGTGTTTTAAACAGATGTGAAAAAAAAAAAAATCGGAAATTTTGCCGTTTTAAATGTTATAACCAGGCCTTAAATAATGATAATGAATGTCAGTGTAAGTAAGTATGGCTGTCAGGGGTCTTGATGCATGACGTTGCTTACACATCTAGTAAAAGATCTCTTCTCATTATCATCCATCTCACTTACACCCTCCCTTTTTCTCTCTTAATCCCCCCCACACACACACACACACGCACACATACTCACACACACACACACACCCCACCCAAACTGGACTGTTGTTTCTAATTGGTGTGTATTCATGAGACTGCCTCTGGTGTTGCCACAGATACTAGTCATTAATGTTACCCCCTGCCTGGCACTGTGACACAGAGTGAGAGACGCTCAAACACACACACACACACACACACACACACACACACACACACACACACAAACAAGCAAAGTGTCAGGTTCAAGAGTCTCTTGTATGAGCAACAGGCGATAGGTTGCCATGGGAACGGATCACATAATTGAATGAGATATGATGTGTGCGTTTAATAGCCTGTCTGGAGGTAAATCAATAAATGGACATGCCTTCAGATGCAATCCCAGTCTCTTTATGCCTTTCTGTCCTCCATCCATCAGCACCCTCCATCCACTGTCTGCCACCTCGCTTCGCTTCTCTCTCTCACACACACACACACACACACACACACACACACACACACACACACACACACACACACACACACACACGCTTAACACAGCAGATTTACAAGGTGAAGGAACAGCGTAATGTCTCAAGAGTTTTATTGGAACCCCGACGACAAGAAGCACAACCAAAAAAAAACAAACCAAAAAACAAACAAACAGACACAGTGAACCATGATCACAACATACAGGTACAAATTGGTACTAGAACAATGGCAGTTATAATCCATCGCATGACATAAAAAAAGGTGTATCACGAAAAACATCTCCAGATGGTAAAATGTAAATAAAGAGCCTAAAATTTTCTAACAGACAGTCAGTTCAGTTTATTTAAACTGTGCACTCCTATTACAGTACTGGGTTATTAGAGTGATCTTATTGTGCAGTGCTGAAACAATCAGTCGATTAAGCAATTGGTAGACTGACAAAGATTGATCGCCAGAAATGCTGTTAATCAATAAATCGTTAAAGTCATTTATCATGGTGAAATACTATTTTCGGCCTCCCAGAATTTGAGGATTTTGCTTTCTTTTCACTATTTTACATTATTGCAAACTGCATATCTTTGGGTTTTAAAAAGCTGGTTAGGAAAAAGATGACATCTGAAGACATCAACTGGGAAATTAGGATTTTTCACTATTTGACACTGACATTTATAGATAAATTAGATTTTTAGATCTTTTAGATGAAAAGTTTTTAGAATAAAAGATTATTTGTGTCAAATAATCAACAGATTAATCGGTAATGCAAATAACTGCTAGCAGTAATATCCAGTTTCGTTTTTTGCATAAAGTCCCTATGAAAGTTCAAGTTTCAAACTACTACTAAATCAGGTTACACCATTAAAACTTGAAATGCCTTACGTGGTTAAGACATCGACAATAAACATCTGAATCAAACATGTAAATAGCAAGCGACGGTAGCGCCATCAGCTGTTACATAACTTCTGAAATAAACAGTTTTAGGGGACCAAACAGTCTATCATAGCGAGACGACAATCCTTTGTAAAGGTAGGTACGACTTTGTGTCATTAACATTTGCATACATGAAGATATGTGTTTCAGAACTAGTGCTACTCGTGTCATTTCCAGTGAGAGGGAAGTGCCGACCATGCAAGCAAAGTGACGTTTAGTCGGCCACGTGGGCTAATGTTACAGGCATCGCGTTTTGTGATCTGAGGTATATCGTGTTATTTTTGTGAAATGTAGTTTAAAATCTTCCGGGTTAGCATCATTACTAAACAGCATTTCGTCGAGTCTCGGCTCAGACATGTCGACCACATTACCTTTTTTTCAGTCTTCCGTCTTAATCGGGCCCTGAGTTAGCGGGGCTAACGTCAGCTTTGTCAGTTAAGCTAGCTAGTTCCGTTAGCTACGTAACGGTTACACCTGGCGGTTAAATGGGTGTAAATATTTAGCGACAACTAATCTCTACATAACAACTAGTTTGTTTGGTGCGACCCATTTTAAATCGAGAGGTTCGCAGATCTCCACTTAGTAAAAACACCATAACTAGGCTAAGTTGTAATTTAGGAAGAGATCGTGCAGCCAGTTTCTGTAGGACCCATAGTTCAGTAGCTCCCAAGACAAACTGATAGATGAGAGGTTTTGGTTAAAATCAAGACCGAGAGTGATTCAAAAAGCAGAATTACAAAAGTTAGTCAATTAAATGTGGAGAAAAAAAACAAAACAACAACGGCGAAAATCATTTAAATACATAAAACAAAAGCTGAACAGTGGATTTATGAATAAACAATATTTCAGAAGACAGATCCTTGTCATTTTCTGACTAACTTGTTAAATCCGCTTTGTGTAAATACTCCCAGTAATCCCAGAGCAACATCAAATGCCACGCGAAGCTGACGCGCGAGTGCACCTCCGCAGTGCAGCTCAGTACCAGAGACGGACGGACGGACGGAGAGAGCGGATCCCTGTTTGAGGGCCTGCAATCACGCGGGTTCGTTCGCCCCGGGCTGAGCTGCAGCAGAATGAATATCAACGCCCGACACAAGAGTGAGACTGAAACAACGAGGAACAGGAAAACCAAGACGGGGCCGAGGGTTTATCCAAGGAGAGCCCACACACACACAGAACACACACACACACACACACACACACGAAACACAAAACCTACCCTACTTTGGGCAGTTTAACCTATTAAGTCTTAAAAATTTACCAGCTGTGGTTGATGTCATTTTATCTGTTGAACTGCTTTGCAAAGTAAATAATTAGAACAAAGGCTTTTCACAATTATTTCAAGAAAAAAATAAGGGAAACAAGAAAAATAATAAAAACTTAAAGACTTGATTTTTTTGTATTATTTTTTTTACATTATTTGCTCGTATTTATGCTCAAACCTGAATTAATCTGTGGCTTGGTGTGCTGGGAATTCAACGACGAGGCTGCTAATGAATATAAGCAGATGTTGACCTGATTTCCTATTTCTGCTTCCCACAGTTATCGTAACATCTGGAATATATGTTCCCGTGTAAAAAAAAAAAAAAAATTAATTATATTTACAGTCATTGTACTGTTACCTTAATGTATAAATTCTTTATTCCCATATGAAAGGCTCCAGCTCTATCTAGTCACACTGACAGTGCATATATACTGTACGTGTTCTGTTGTAAAAAGTTGCAGTTTTTACCAGAACAGCCTCCAATATTTATTCAAATATTTATATAATCCATAAACTATGGTCCTTGACAAATGACTCTGGTCATAATTTATGCAGTAACTGCACCATATGCAGTAGATGTACCTCTGAAAAAAACATTACAATTACAATTTTCTTGAAGTAACAATATCCAATTAAAAACAGTTTCAGTCCCTAACATGTGGATGAGTTGAGGTTCATATTTATTCTAATTCTTTCATTGCTTCCACGTCATGTAAACTAAGTTCAGCATTGTCAGCCCTCTCAGCAGGCGTCCTGCCGACAGCTCGGGCCAGGCTCAGGGTCAAGGCTGAGGTCAGAGGTCACCACACCCGACAGGACTGTGCTCCTCGGTTCATAACTGACGGCTCGGGACAGCTGAACACTTTCCGAAACTCTTCATAGTTACTCATTGCTCCGATAACTCTGCGGGGCGACAACGATGGCAAAGGTCAGGTTGTAAGGGGCCGTGCCCGTGCATTCGTCGGTGTGTGCTGGAGTGCGTGCTCACCTGTATTTCGGCGGACTGTGGGCCCCAGTCTGGATCTGGTCCCTGGCTGCTTCCGGTCTGTACGAGTTACATCTCACCTGCAGAGTACAAACACATTGGATCCAAGTTCCAACCTCTAGTCGCAACGTTGTGAAGCACTTCATCGGCGAAAAACCCTCAAATGGATCATATACGTCAGAGCTTGCTGGTTGGCGGCAGTCACGGGGAGGCCCCCAGCGGAACAGTATTATAAAACCAACATAATTATCCGAGGGAGCAGCAGACCGAGCGGATAAACGTGGGGATATACGGTATGTATGAACTGCCTAGTAAAGAAAAACTGCTGCAGCACAGGTCAAATGATCTGTTTGACCTCGCTCGCAGCCTTCCCCTCAGCGACGGTTCAGGACCCAAATGGAGCACTATCAGCGAGGTAACACTGCGGCAGCGGTGATGGCCGGTCTATGTTTTATCTTTGATCATTTTCTGAACCACGGACACAACTGGGAAACGCCAGCGGAGTTCAGGAACTGCAACAGGGATTCCGCCCCGGACACGCAAAGCTACGGCACCGACGGCGAAAATAGCGCGCGTATGCCCGTTCTTACGTGTGCATAGCTCAGGAAGAACAGCTGGTTGTTGTTCAGTCTGACTCCGGGCAGCAGGGGCTCCTCCACACCACCTCTGCTCTCAGCTACCCACCGCCTGTATGCCTACACGCAAAACAGGAGACAGAAAACAAAAAAAAGGTTTTCTCACCTGGACTTCTTTCTTTCTCACAGAGGACATTTTGAGTGGTGTAATACAGGCTGAACTACTAGCAACCACAGGCATAACTACTAAACAAACGCACAGGTGAAATTAATGGGCGTTTCAGTGGCCGAGCACCGGTATTCATGCTGGCCTCAGCCTCAGTAAGCTGGCCGGCTCACTGGCCCAGCTAAATGCGGTAAAAATCTTCATTAAAAGGCTGTTGGTTGCACAGACGCAGTAGAGACAGAAAATCCAACAGACCGTACCCTGAACGCTTCTCGTATTCCTCCATTGTCTGCTATGTTCTCTGCCAGAGTCCTCTTACCCCGCACCTAACAGAACAAAACATCCAAAAAGCACAAATTCTTTTACCAGCTATTTACAAAATCTGTGATAATAAAAGTTGAGTATTTAAAACTTAGTTAAATAATGCATTTTTGTTTTTTTTTATCTCAATCTCTACTGTTGTAGTTGCAGATTGAAACTCCGGCTTTTTACATTCAGGCCCGCTTCCTCCCAGTGGTAGCCATTATACTGGTCTATCATACACTGGGTCTTCTCATTGAAGGCGGTTACAGACGAGTTGCTCCACCAATGGTCAAGGTTTCCGTTCTTGTCATACTTGCGACCTGTTCAGAAAAGGCATCACACAATCACACGATCATATAATCTAGCGGAGACTACGCACGAAATATCTGTAGCACTTTTTGACAAGGCGCCATTTATAAAGTGTTTATAGACTGAAGTCGACGGCTTTACTATGCTTCATCGGTCAGTTCTGAATATAGCTGAAATGATTATTTGATTAATCGCTTAGTCGATCGAAAGAGAAATTTTGATAATTGATTCATCGTTTCAGTCATTTTTCAAATAAAAACTGTGGAAAAGGAGCCAAATAATTACAGATTATATATGGAGGTTTTCTCATTAATGTCTTATATCTAAAGAGTTTTAGTAAATGATTTTTTTTAAAATCATTAATAAAGTCATTAATTAAAGCGTATGAGCCCTTTATAAACGGTGCCTTATCAGAGAGCAGTAAAGGAAAATTTCTTATTTTATTGTAGATGTTGTCTGAGGTCATTATCAGCGGCCAGTATTTACCGTTATTGTCAAAGCCGTGTGTCAATTCATGTCCGACTATCACCCCGATGGCACCGTAACTTAAAGATCTGGAAACCGACACACCAAGGGGATGAGGTTTAGTCATGTGGAATGAGTCACGCCAGCATTTACAACAACTACCTTTTGGGAACAAAATCCATTTTTAAGAAAACAAACTGGATGAACTCGTGAACTGAACGAATAAACCGTGTAAAAGGTATTGTTCGACCATCTAACTGACAGTTAGCAAGCAGTTGGCTAACTCAGAGGAGCTTCTTTCCTCCTTAAATCACCCTTTATTGAATAAAACGACGTACAATACTGACAACAAAATGCCGCGGAGGGGTAAAACCACACAGTAGAGAGAAAATAGCAAGGAAGCTCGGGAAGCTCGGGAAGCTGCCGTGACCGGCTAGAACTAGCCCGCTCCTGGCTGGCAGCCATTGGTCCATTAGCTACTCTACTTCACCAGCTGGCCCTGCAAGCAAGTCACCGAGTTTCCAGGATTGAACAATTTGTAAAGATCCACAAATAAATGTCACTTTCTGGTTTGACAGTGCCTTCGGTGAAGAAATTCAGGCTATTTCTGTTAACCAAGCGAAGAGATTTGCTTGAACTTCCGTTTGGAAAATGACAACTTTAAAAAATTACTTGTGAAAGGACTGTAAATAATTTTGGTATCTGGATGACAAAATAATTACACTTCTCATTCTGAATTCTACAAAATTTGATTTACCTTTCATTATAAACTGAGATATTAGGGAAATATTTCACATCTATAGAATTTAAAACAATAGAGCGCTGATGTGAAACTGGTTTGATATTAAACTTATTAAAAAGATATAAAAGAAAAGCGTTCTATTATATAAAAGAAACGTATTTCTAATGACGTACTGCAATTTCAAAGCCTGTATGAAATAATGCCGAGATCCACACGGCTCCCGAGTAAATCTTTAGATGCCATTTCTTTGTGTGTCACCGTTCTTTTACCTCACCTCGGATACTCTTTTCCCCAGAAGAAGGGTTTCTGAAGCTCTCCGGCGGGAAATCCTAAATGAGAGGGATCAA
The DNA here is from genome assembly GCF_016859285.1 of Xiphias gladius. Classification (NCBI taxonomy): domain Eukaryota; kingdom Metazoa; phylum Chordata; class Actinopteri; order Istiophoriformes; family Xiphiidae; genus Xiphias; species Xiphias gladius. Next base: position 18,913,875 of record NC_053404.1, on the reverse strand, counting down.
AGTAGTTTTCGGTTTTTTGTGTGTGTCTACAGCTCTGTCCAGACAGGAGTTATCGAAATAACTCGGGTACGGCACAGCGTCGTCCTGTCTGGACAGAACTTCAGAAATCAGTCAGTTAAACGTGACGTCAAGTGTTGGCGCCTCGGCGATCAATCATACACTGCATCTTACTGATTTGATTCGTGGAAGAACTGTAGAAGGCATTCACAGTCGTTGGGTTCGTAAACCACCTGAAACACAAAGGCACACACACACATTATGGCATTTCAACGAGGAAGTAAAACACACACACGCAAAAATAACACAGCGAGTTGACACAAAGTGGGTTTCCATCCAAATTCCAACCAAGTCTGGAGAATATCAGCAAAGGAAAATACGATTAAATGCGTGTTTCCATTCACTACCATTATGCGAATGTCGGCAGTTGGTGGCGCTAATTCCCCAGTCAGATGCCATTAAACCAGTGCCGAAGAAGAGGGCGCGCTAGGATGATGTACTTCGAAAGAGCTTTTCCTCAAACCTCGGGTGGTGGAAAAAAATAAAAAAATGTAGAAAACGTGACATTTCTGTCTGTTGATGTATTAACTTGAAGAACGCTACATTTTCCTCATCGCTCCACACAGATCTGCTTTCGTCTGCCGCTGTTTTTAGTCTCTAGAGTGGAGCAGAAGCTCCAGTGGACATTTAAGTCACATGCTTCCTGTACGTCATGATTTATTCACCAAATCCGCTTCTGTTGCACTTTGTCGCATTTTGCTTTCAATGACACGACAACTTTTCCACCTCAGCCGATGCGTGAACACTTTTTTGTGCTATTTCAAGATTTTTTTCGGATTCCCGGCATTTTCCTTCTCCGGGTTTCTTTTTAAAGAGCAAACTGAAGATGCGCGTAGACGCAGGTGGACGGGAACCCACCGACAGATTAGTCCCGCTACTCACTCTGTGCGCGGCACGCTCTTTCGAAGCCAGCCGATATCGGATTTGGCGATGAACTTCAGCGTCTGCATCACGTTACCGTAGTAGTCCGTCTCTTTGAACTGTAGCTAAAACACACACACAAAAAAATGCAACTTCAAACAGTTAGATCCTGCAATTTTAAAAAAAAAACAAAAGAACCCCAAACTTAAGCTAAAGTGTGCAAACATTTCATCAGAAAAGGAAATTTTGTTTCCATCTTTTGTTCTTTTTTACTGTTAAGATTTTAAAAATATAAATTGGTGCTCTGTTATTTTCTTTCCAAAAACTGCTGCATCTTAAACAAACTGAATGACTTCTAGTCACATTTATGGGTGAAGAACGGAAAAACCACAAAGACCAGAATAACAAAAAGAAAAACAAAAAGCGGGATGTTTTTTTTTTTTTGCCCACTTATTTTTGAATCTTATTCATCTCCCCCCTCCGGGCCATTATTCATTTCTGATCCGACACTGTACCCCCTTCTGTGCAAAAGAAGCCAAACAAACCTCCTGTAGATCTTCACTGAGGTAGGTGTCATTCAGAATAAACTCGGGGTAGCCAACCTTCGCCAGGACCGCGTGAGCCTGGAGAGACAGCAGCGGCAGAGTGAACGTTAGGGGCGGCTTAAGCAGACTGTGACACAAGCAGGAACATTTATTCAGAGTAGCTGTACCGATGTACCGATGAACAACATAGCTGCTGATCAGCGCAACGAAGAATCTACTGATCACGGTGGCTCTATTTAGCACACTCGATAAAATGAGATCCACCAGCAAAATCCACAGACGTCGAAGTTGCGTCCACCTTGGGACAATCTTCTGCTTAATCAAAACTTTTACATAAAGAAAAAAGAACCAAAGGACTATGGGTAATGAGAAAGGGGTCGCTAGTAGTAACAAACCCCACAGAGAATTAGCTCATTGTGGGGATTTTTGCATGTATTCTTTCAGGTTGATTTTCTCGCTAAAACCTCTCTGCACAGTGTCACCCCCCAAAATCCAGATAACGGACAACAGGGAATTATTACTGCACACTCGGGCCAGGGACCTGCAGACCTTTTTTCGCCCTGGGTTTTTCCTCTCGGGCTACACACGGTATCTTCCCTGTCGTTTTGCAGGGTGCGTTTACTCCGGGGCACCTCCACCGTCTCTGCTTTACTTCGGGTAAATAATCACTGAGCCACATTTTTTATTTCCAGTTAATATTCTCCTAGAAAGACGCGGGAATGGAGCATCAAAGAAATACGCAAAGCATATATTTAGTTTAGTTAAGTGGTTTAGTTAATAACAATACAGAGTTGTATGTAACTGGGATTCCTATTTATATGTCTTTTCTCTGCTGCCCCCAAGTGGTAAAAAAAAGTACTTAATGCCAAGATGAAAGCATTTTGTTTTTGTTTTTTTAAATTAGGGAGAACACAATTTACAGTTGAGATGAAAAAAGTTGTGCCGCAAGAACTGGTGTACGTTTTGTTAAGGAGGAAGCAGACTGTAAAGAAAACACGGGAAGGGTGTGATGACTGCTATTTAAGCTATCCGCTTGTTCTTGCCTTTTCCACGGCCCTCTTCTTTGTCGGCTGATCCATCCAGTCGTTCTCTTTCTCAAGCATGTCGATGAACGCCCAGCGGATGCCCCTGATCAGCTCTTCCATCTGAGACGCGCGCACAGATTAACGTGCGACACGGGAGGGGGGGAAGGGATTAAAAGTTAGGACAACTGGGACAGGAAACATACACAGGAAAGTGACACTAAAGCAAGCACGCCGAGGCCTGGTTGTATGTCTGTCTTTGTGAGGGCCAATTCGAGTTTTAGACCTTGGGAGCGAGGACATTATTAGATAGTGAGGACATTTTTGGTCGGGCCTCACCTTGGGACAGACCTTCAAAAGGCATTGGGAATGTATTGTGTCAGCGAGGGTCATCGCAAAGACAGAAGTACAAGCATTTGTGATTCCACAGCACTACAAGTCCGTTTACAAAAAAAAGTGTGCCTGTAATAGTGTGATAAAAAAAGTGCTCAGTGTACCAAGCCAAACAAACACACACACACACACACACACACACACTCACACAGACCTGGACTGATGCAGATGACACAACATTAAATTAAAATCATCTGTGACACACAGACAAAATACACTGGATACGCACATCTGTTACACAGATTAAACACAAATTAAACACTCGACCCCAGACTTAAGACGTGATGTCACGTCGGTCACACACACACACACACAAAACATATGCGCACCATGTGTTTCTTGTCCTCCTGGAAGTGTGTGTTGACAAATAGGCGCCCGGTGGCATAAACCAGCGAGTTCTCGACGTAGTTCACACACTTGTCCCAGCGCGGGGTTAGAGAGGTGGTTCCCGTGGTTACCTGGAGGGGATGCGAGAGACGGGAGGTGACTTCGTCCGTTTCCAAACTTTCATCATTCAAGCGCCGTTTTCTCAGCCTCGGTGTCGGGACCCCACAGCGGGTCACTTTAGGCGGGGGATTTTTGAAACTGATGTTTATATTTGAAAATTTTTAAATTCAAATGAATGGCTTGAAATCTACAGTCTATCATTATGTGTATTTATGGTATGCTGTAAGATGCATCTGGAGCTCCCTCGGCGGCCTTACAAAACAGAAAACCATAGTACCCGAGATCACGTAACTGTCCCAGCTCTTTAATAACTGTCATGCGAATGTTGGCAACTAAAAACAGGGTTTTGACAAAAGTTAAGAAGCCTTAGATTAGAGTTCACACCAGAGTTGGCAGATTTTAGGCTTTCCTCATTTAAAATAAAAAAAAGGAAAGAAGCTTTAATATTGAAATCAGACTGTCTCTCAATTCCATATTACATGGTAATTCAAAGCAGGTTTTGAGTGCGTAATGTATTCACAACGGAAAAGTGACAGTATGTGCACCCTCAGTATGCTGAATTTTTGAGTTTGCTGATGAATGAGCCCCTATTGAATATTTTAAACCTCATCTAAAAATCCTGTTTATTGTCAAAGGCATTAACTGAGCCCTGGTTTGTTCTTAGTCTCTAACCAAATTTACTTGTCTTTGATTCAAAGACTAATTCAAACGATCTTCGTCCTCTTTTCTGTGACTGAAGAAGCATTCGTAATGCTGCTTTTAAAAAAAGGTCTGTACATAAACTCTCACTTATTGATTTGCAATGCACAATGTGCAAAAGAAAATGAGGAGCTCCCTGCAGCTCCTACATATTAAAAGAAAACGTGAATGTTGATGAAATAGCTTCAGAGAGAGCTCAGAGGGTTAATTAAAAAAAAAAAAAAACATTCCTTAATTTTGGATTCTCTTAATTTTAGCATGCAGCCTCGTTCAAAAATCCCAGGTTTGGTTAATATCCTTTGGCTCGTATCTTGCACTATTCCTGGTAGGTATAAAACGGCACAGTGCTTCCAAGTACCCCCTTCCTTTGAGGAAAATTTGAACCAGGCACCTATAAACAAAGACATTCTTTCAGTGCTGTTTCAAAGCCTCGTTTGCAACGCCAGGGATGAAAATCTAGTAGGAAAATACTGAGTCATAGGCCTAAATGTAATAAAAATGAATCATATCGAGTCTAAATTTCCTTTACCAAACTCCTTCAGGTTGTTAGACCCCAAATTCATGTACCTGCAAGAAATAAACTCTTCAAGAAACAAGAAAAACAAGCTGGTTTTAAGTTGCTTTACAGTGATTTTTTTTTTTCTTTTACCTAATTCACTGGGTTTTTTTTTCGAGGGGTCTTTTTTGCCTCTCGACCCACAGAGGAGCATTTAATTCCGCAGTTTCTGTGAAGACTGTAAAAATGACCAAATGAGGGCGGGGATTTTCGGAAGGTGCTTTCTGTGCCTACCCGAGCGTAGTCGAGGTATCTGTAGAGGAAGCGACGACTCAGAGTGGTGATCCTGGAAAAAATGGTCCTCCACTGTACGTAGTTGGCTACAGTCCTGAAGAGAGAGAGAGAGAGAGAGGACAATTAATTAAAAGTCTACATGTATATTACTTAATACTTATTATACGCTATAATATACTTATAATGAGAGACAAGAGCCTCAAGCCCCAGCGTGTGTTCATCTCTCTGCGTGTTAGCTGTTCGTATACGTGTGTGTATGTGTGTGTGTGTGTGTGTGTGTGCGCGTGTGCCTGTGTCCTGGACCTGGGGTCCGTGGTGTTAATGAGCTTGAAAAGTTCCTTGAAGTACTGCGGGGCTCGGACGATGACGGACTCGGAGGGGGAGATGGACCGCGCCGGGTCGCTTTTAGACTCCACCACAGCTTGTACAAAACCCAGCCAGTCGAACTGTAGACCCGGGGACGAGGAGACAGATAGAGGTTAATGGGTTTTTTTATATAACATGGAGGAATTAAAAAAAAAAAAAAATTAAAATAAGGACCCACTAAAAAGCAACTTTTCCAATTATTTTGCGATTTCTTTATTTTTTTCAACAGAACCCGTGTTTTTTTGGCAGAAGAAAAAACACTGTACCTAATTATTCGGGATCAAATCATCACTTGTTGTCAAACAAACTGCATCGTATCCATCAAATGGGATGCAGACTGATGATACAGCTGAGCCACGTGGGCCTAATGTGTAATCTATTTCTAGTGCTGCGTTGGGTCACTCACCTGCAGACTCAAATGTTTACTTTTCTGTAGCCGCGTGCCCAAAAATTGGTCCAACCCCTTTGAAATATCTCCACAACTACTGGACGGACTTACATGGAGTTTTTTTTCGCTACAGACGTTCACAGGCCCCAGCGGATGAAGCCTAGAGTAAACCCCCCGACTTTTCCACCTAGCAACACCCTGACGCAGATATTTGTTTGGCGTGAAATATCTAGACAAACACTACAGCTAATATGAGATCATTTTCACTCCAAGAACTTGCAATAATTGCACAGGTTGTCTCCTTTCACAGTGATGGTTTCAGGTGTAGAGAAGCACTGAAAACGCTTGAGACTGATCGATCTTTTTGCAGTTTAAAGATCCATATCAGCCTGATGTGTGATTCATTTTAAATTCTTTTCTGTCTGTCCTTTTATAAAAATCGATACCACTCTTTCAAACTGTGTACACTCCATTTGAGAACTGATAAGACAAATAAACACGGAGGAGATCTGTTATAATGCCTACAGGGTTTTTTTGAATATAGAATAAATACTTTGGTTGGCTGTCCTACATGGAGACGGTGGTATGCTTTTGAGAAAAAGGGAAGATATTAATAGATTTGATCTTCCCATTTTAATTTTCCTTTTGTTGTCTGTGTGTCTGTATGCATTTGAAGTACCTGTGGTATGGAGCGCTGCAGGCGAGAGATTGTGTATCTGTTGTACATGTTCTCACTGGTGCGGTTTTCATAGGGGATCAGGATCTGCAGACGCAACGAGCAATGTTACACTGACTTGACTAATTCAAAAATTATGCATTAAATAATCTCCCTTTATACTGTCGGTGAAGTTGATGAATCGATTACACATTTCATGGTTAATAATGTTGGGTTTTTAAATTAGCTCCAGAGCCACGGAGGCCCCCCCCCCGAAATCATTCCCAACAAATGAAAGCGGGCTTGTGTTTATCCGACGGGACGTCTTTACATGAGCCAGCTTGGTCTCGAAGGCGAGAGCCTTTTCCATCTGAGTCAGCGCTGCTTTCTCCGGAGCGCCCAGCATGACGGCCGTATCCACCATCAGACTGAGCAAGGCCGCACGGTACTGGAGAGAGAGGGAGGGAGGCAGAAAAAGGGCAAAAAGACAAACGTCATTCATTCTTTCGTTGCTGTAAGCTACTGTCACTACCGCCACCGAACATCGGATGCCATCAGACATCGGGGGCTTAACAGCCACACTCATATACTACTGTGCCCCTATATCAGTATGTGTAATTTATTAGTATTGCTTTTTTTTTGTTGTTTGTTTTTTTATAAATACCTTTTTTAAAATACGCTGCGGCAGAAAAATATTCATTGATTGATTATACCCTTTATAGCCTAAGCAGAGTTCAAACGCTTGTCTCCCAACACACTTAAGAGAAGTGTACTTATTGTATAGATAAGTCAGCACCACCTTCTGTTATAGCACCACTTATAAAGGGTTTGTAAGCTGTAATGGATTTATTAGTGTTCAATAAATCATTTACCACTTTATGGCTCAGTTATGGGCAATTAATAAGAGCAACTTTGTGGTTGCCCGATTGTGGGAGACCCCTCCAATGGACTGTTTGACCACCTATTCTCTGGAAAAGGACAGCAGGACACCTGGACCAAAATCAATGCGGTTATAAAACGATTATTAACATTTACAGCTGCGGGCCTGATGGATTGCAGAACCCTTCGTTGATGATTTATAGGCAATTACAGTTGCCGGTGAAGAACTTGGCCAATGGCTCATCAGAAATTGAAAAACCCGAGACGCCGTACGAATGTCATACCAGCATTTATAACTACAAACCATTAGAAGGCGTGAGATCCTAAGCACATATTGATGGTTTACCAACATTTCTTAACCGCGGTATTACTCAACAGCAGAAATACTACCAAAACATTTTGTCTCGGCAGCGCACAGCGATGCGAGAGAGGCAACAGAGGGGGAACTAATAAAAACAGCTCGTACCATCAACTGTTCAAAAAGCGGTTCCGATAAATCTAATACGAAAATACGTTTACAAACTATACACAACAGAAAGAATACAAAGAAAATACTAACTACAAAGAAAGGGCGCGATGTTAGATCGGAAGTATCACCCAAGGGTGATTACTCATGGATCACTCATCAAGAACGGCTTCTCTTTGAATTGTACTGAGCAATGTTAACTATATAGCAGTTTTCTTGGACAATGAAAACAATACACTGAGCAAAAAAAAAAAAAAAGTCATAGTAAAAATGAAAGAGTAACGGAAAACAAATTTATGTGTGTGTTTCATCTGATTAAATAATGACCTGGAGGTTGTATTTGGAGTCAGGAGCCATTATATCAACTGTTAGCTTCCGTCTGGAACCTCAAGTAGAGCTTTTTCTCATAACCTAATGAAGACCCTTGTACATACAGTATGTGGGTAATGTGTGTTCTGTACGGTGGAGGGAACAATGCTGATAGGGACGGTGCACTAACAGCAAGATAGTGAACAAGTAGTCAACTTTGGAAAATGTTGAGGGTGGAGAGGAGCTCTCGCTCTGCTATAAAAACCCAGCATTAACCGCTCATATTTCAAGTGGCCTAAATTCCTTTCTGCTAGAGTTTATCAGTCAGGCAGGAGTGAAGTAGCGGCTGCAGGGAGAGGAGTTTTTTTCGATGAAATATGCAGCAGAGACTCACCGCCAAGGCAGAGGAAGTGTTGGTGATGTAGTCTTCCCTGGAGGGCAGGGACAAGGAGGCCTGGTCGAGCTACGTAAAGACAGAGAGCTCAGGTTAGCCTCTGCTGCTCTTCGGGGCTTCTCTATCTTGTAACTGCAGCTGATGATGATCAGAAAAATGTCACCGGGCAAAGGGGCAGAGTCCGTGTATACCTCTACAGTATGCGTACGCTTCATTAGAGATTTCTTTTTGCCAAACATAAAAAAAGTTTGTGCAACATTTCTCACATTCTTTGGTAGCAATTTACTTTGTCTCCCTATTTAGTCTTTATAAGCACATTATTAACATTTATTAAGTGGTTTATACGCACTATACGTTTATTAATGAACAGTTTAAGGAAGCTCTTACGTCTCAGATATAAGTTAGTATCAACTCATGTATAGTAGGTCACTATAATGTAGCTGTAAGCATTAGGACCACATTCATACTAAATGAATGAATGGACACATTCACCGACAACAAACCAACAGCTCCAGTGTGTAACGAGTAGTAGCATCTAACAGCACAATATACTGATCTCGAATAAATATGGAGAGCCTACAGATATTGTCCCAGGAGATATCCAATCCAGTGGAAATCAGATAAATATATACACGAAGCCTCGCGAGCATTGTCCAATCAAGACGGAATCACTTTATGTATCTGTTTATGTCAGTTAAAACACTGTACATCTGTCAGTTCATAAATATTCTGTGATAATACGAGGATTTTTAGGATTTTATTTTATTATTTCCTCCTACCACGTTTTAGAAATATGTTTAGATTATTATCAGAAAAGGTGTTTAATAACGGCTCCATCCTCAATTTTATCAAATCTAATTATGGTTAAAAAAAAAACAAAAACGTTTGTCGCAATCATGAAATAAAAGGGCCGTCAAAAAATAAAATGAATTTTGTTTTCCACCTCGTCCAGTAAGTTCGCTGGCTGTGAACCCTCAGCTACATGAGCCACAATCGGAATGTGGACCGAGTGGACTAATGGTGGGCAAGAAATGGCACCATACACAAAACACGGGACTGGATCTTCACGGTAGCTTGTCCGTTGAAGTGCACCGTACATTTTGTTGCAATTACATGCTTGTTTTTTGTTAAATACACATTGTCGTTGGTGGTGGAGAACTAAAAATTTCAAAACGTTGTAGTTGCCTTGAAACAGCAACGGGGAAGGTTTTCAGTAGGGTGCCTGCCCCCTGATCTGTACAGAAACTGAGGTGGGAAAAATGACAGCTTGTGGTTTACTGGTGGGGGGGGGGTTTGTGTTGGACTAACAAGCCTATTTTCCAAAATGTCAAACTATCCCCTTTTAGAGCGGCAACAATTACTCGACTGACAGAAAATTAATTAGCAACTACCTGGATAATCGATTAATCATCGAAGTCTTATTTCAAGCAAAAAAAATCCCAGAAATTTGATGGTGCTAGCTTCCCAAATTTGAAGCTTTTAAGCGTTGATCAGGTTAAACTAAATATCTTTGAGTTTCTGAATGCTGGTCGAACAAAAAAAAGCTGTTAGAGGACATCACTCTGGGCTTTATGAATTACGATGTTCATTTTTCATTATTTTAAAGACTAAAAAATAGCGGGCTGATTAATCGATAATCAAAATTTCCATCAGTTGCAGCCCTAATCCCTTGAAAAAAAAGTTAATGTCAAATCTAAACGTGAAAAACATGCGTCCACGCACAAACAATTACAAAAGTGAACTGTGGAAATCAGACCTTGATGATGTAGTGTGAGGAGTTTTTGTCGTCAGGGGAGACGTACAGGCGAATCAGGACGCTCTTACTGTGCTGGTTCCTCATCTCAGCCAGGGTCTTCAGGAGGCTCCACTCACCTGCCGACCACTGGTACTCCCCGCCGAGCCCATCCCCCACAACAGGCCACCGAAACTCTGGCTGTTTGAGCGTTTTCAGCATCGGTTTAGCGTCCACCTTCTCCAGCATGGCTTTATAAACAGACACACAAACCTTAAGAGACTGGAATTTAGATCAGCAATTGTTTTTTTTACTTTATTGATTTTTACTATTTAAGTTTATATTGTTATTTCTCTACCTTTGTGATAATGGTGCTATTTTCTTCTTTCACGCAGTGTATCTTATTGCTTTTGATGCTGCATTGACCTAGGTCTGCCATGGGGATCAATAAAAAGCTCATCTTATCCTATTTTACATTATCACTGTGAGTTTGTGTGCGCTCTTGACTCACACTATCTTTGCGAGGACCCGTTTAAGACACGCAAAGCGGGGGCGCACTTTTGGGATCGCGAGGGCGCTTTGGCCAGTCCCGAGTTACGCACTCGGGGCCTAGGCATCCCCTCCCAATTGGGGATTGGGGTAAGAGTTGGGGGTAAGCATTCAGTGTTTGGGGTCAAGGTTTGCGCAAGTCCCCAGGGATATGAATGTGCATCAATGCAATGTTCCCCTAAGAAACAAAACCAAGTTCATGTGTGTGTTGGACTCACTCTCATTCATACAGGAGCGGTAGAGGATCTTAGCTTTGGTCACTGCCTCCAGTTCATCAGGGTCGGACGGAGCTTCCAGTAACTCTGACAAGACACAACAGTTTGGGTCATAACTAAACGTTCTAATAATGATCTTTTGTTAAATAAAAATATTTTGTTCAAACATAAGTATGTTTTTTGTGTTCTTCTACCTTTTGAAGACTATAGGCTACACTGAGTAATACGAGACTGATATGTAAAAAAATATTCCTATTTAATGTCCTTAGGTGGCCTTACTTTTATCTAAACCTGTCTTCTATATCACTGGTAAATTTAGGATGTCTGTTTACAGCTGCAAGAGCTCAGTATCGTGTTTGTTTTTATATTTGAAGATCTAAATGACGTTGATTTTGTGGGCATACCGAAAGGTGTTGCAGACCTCCTCTGGTTAGAGGGTTTTTCCTGGCTGAGAGCCTGTAGCCTTTATACTGTACGTACGGTGTTTGTGTGGTGCCGTTTATCCGTGTATACTTGATGAGGGTCTGAGGACTGAAACGTAATTAATAAAGTGCGTACAAGTGATGGAAGGTGTGCGGGATTCTCTCTTTTCTTCCCGATCAAGAGTTTTTGATCCTACGCTTTTGTCACCAAGACTTTCAGAACTTTTCTGAAATAGCTTTGTGAAATAAAACTGACACAAGCGTAGTCTTGCTTTGAAAATAGGTTGAGGTTGAAAAATCACCTTTTTCATTTTTTCTGCAAACACATCCAACGCAATATCCTGACAAATTTGAAGAGCTAAATTAAATTCTAAGTCTTCCGTAATAAAGAGTGCCTTTGACCTTGTTGCTTAAATTCCTATTTCCAAAGAGCTCACTTCTTCGCCATTTCCTCTCATGTGTGTCCCAGTAGAGCCCCCCCCTTTTCTGCCTTTGTGATAGAACATTTTGAGTCTTTTAAGCCAGCTGTTCGTCAACCGTCATCTAGGTTGATGAACTCGGGCGTCGACGGGAAATTTTGTAGATAAAAGCAAACCTTTGAGTTGGATGTCGACATGCTGCCTCAGCCAGGGGTAGATGCCATATGAGGAGGAATCTTCAGGGATCGGGTTCTCCTTCAGCCAACCTCCACAGGAAAAACTATAGAAGTCCTCGCAGGGGTTAACAGACCGATCCATTTTACTTAAAATAGACCCCGCTACAGGAGGGGAGGAGATAAGAAATAGTCCCAATAATAACAATTAAGCTCTAGACATGTAAGTCAAAACTGAAATATCTCAAACAATAGTGGAAGCTCGAGGTAACTGTTTGCCTCCACTCTTTACCTGCTTCAATGCATTCTGGGGTCAGACAGAACTCCTCCTGGCTGGATTTCTGAGAGACTGAGGGAGAAGAAAGGAGTTGAGGGTGAAGGGTGACAACTGAAATGTAAAAATCACCCTGCGTCTCAAGACAGTAGTGCTATTTTGTAGAAAACGTCGGTTGCATGCATGTCTATATATACCGCCCCGAACCACATAAATGTACGGCCTGCTGGTGACACAATCAGCTTCTCAGCGGAAACTCGACCACGGAGAGTTTATGTGCAGGTCAACAAAAGACACGTAACCACAGAAATCTTGGACAAGGTGGACAATCAGCACTGGTTCCTTCTTATTCTGCCAGTGGGACTGCATGACAACTCAGCAAACTCCAGCTGCTGATGAAAATTTCCCCTGAGCCCACAGTGGCATATTCACACTGCACCAGACCCAAAAATGCGGAGTATAAAATGATGACAGATGAAAGAGAAGCGGCGAATTCTCACATTTGAGAGGCTGAAACCAGGCGAGACTTGTAGTGCTTTGTCATTCAGCTCTTGTTGGAAGCTCCAGAAAAAAAAAAGCTGGCAACCAGAGCTGGTGTTAGAATCGTTTTATCAAAAACAACGTGATTGCGTTTTCTCCACAATTTTGCCAGTAAAATGCAAAATGGAGGAAAAGTAAAAACATTCTTTAGAAAGCTCAAAAGAAAGAAACAACAGTAAAATATGAGCACGATTCGTATGTGGGAACATATAGCTTTCAGTAAGTCTAACAATTTCAGCTGTAACTCCTTGCACCGAAGCCATGGACACAGAGGTGTAAGGGTGCTACTTTTATCAACGGGCTGAAGGAAAACAGTATTTTCATATTGTGTCCTTGAAAAGGCTGCAATATCAGTCATTTTCTGTCTTATTTTTAACATGCAAACTATCAATGACTGAAGCATTGTTGGGAGAGAACAGAAAGTGTCCGATAATCATACTTTCATGCAGCTCAAAACGATATCGGTTATCTGGGGGAAGTGCGACGAGGGACATTCACTCAATCCACTCTTTATCAAAATGGGACGACTACAGACCAAAGTGCAGTTGATACAGCTGGAGAGCACTCGGACAGTGTAAACAGATAAAAAACAAAACAGAAAAGCTCGAGTACTGTCTGAAACACACGAGTTTAACTTGACTGCCGGCTGTAATTGCTTCACCCACTTCTATTCCGGGCACTCAGAACACCCCAAATAGACTGAATAAGCCACCCATTGCTTATGCTACTCGCAGTGTAACCGCAGGTTTACCCATTCACTTCCCTTCCTAGAGGGTGAACCAAAGCGTGCCCCTCTAGCCTCCCGGCAGAAACCGCCGTTATGCGACGCGGCTCCGAGGGCAAGCGGAGGTAGCGCAAGCCCGTGGGGTGAGCTAACAGATTTAGAAACCAAATTTCCACTGTGAACAAGTGAGGGGAGTGTTACGGCACTGTGCCGCAGGCTCTGACCCCTGAGGTTGACCGGGCTTGTTGTCTAGTTGGAGCTGCTCGTGAGGGGTTGCTCAATCCTGTGCCCCACTTATAGTTAACATGCCCACACTCGCACAGCTTCGACCCAGCGCGACCGCTTGGCCTGCAACAACCTCAACAGCCCTTTCTGACCGCTCCTTCAGACACACACACACACAGACACACACACACACAGATGTCTGAGGCTCCAGTGTCACTGGTATGTTCATTGCTGAGATGCCAAAAGGGCCAGTGACAAAAAAAAAAACACACATGTACATAAACACACTTTTAAAAGTCACTCTCTAAACTCAAAAAAAAAAAAAAAAAAAAAAAATTAAAGCAACCACTTGGCCTTCCTGTGTTCAGTCATTCGCATGGTTGGAGACTAGTGGAGGGTTTCCATTAGAGTGGGTGTGTGGTAGTGCAAACATAGGCCCATACCGTAATTACACTTCATCGCCACCATAAGACCTTCGGCTTCCCTCATTAACAAAAAACAAAAAAAAAACAATGCTTACCCCATCCCAGACACACACATGCACCCCGCCCAGCCACGACCATCCTCACGACCACGCACTTCCTCATGCAGCCGTCTGCATGAGGAAGGTTTGGGAAAATACACCTCTTCCCTTACTAGCAGGAGAGTTGGATGAGAAGGTGCGTCCCGCTCTCACGTCCGTATGCTAAAGTGTGTAAGCTAGAGCCGGGAGAAGGTTAGCATTGCTCTGTCCAAAGATTAGCACCTCCATTGAGTTGTACTATTAAGTTATAAGCCTTTTTAAGCCTTTTTTTTTGTGAACTTGTGTCCCATAATTAAGATTCCGCTCGACCTTTTGTGATCCAGTTCATTACGCTAAAAGACTAACTCCGAGAAAACGGGGGAAGTTGTAAATGTAGATGTAAACTAACTTAAAAGTATGAATTCAATATGTAAAAGTTGGTTCTTTCTACACTCCTCACTGACGTTTTCTTTTATTGTTTTTAACACTGTCTTGTGTTTCTTTTACAGCCTATGTAAAGTTGTTGTTGAAAGGTGCTATACAAATAAACTTGCCTGGCCCAAGTTCATCATGACAAAGCACTGCAACACTTTCATTTTCTCCTATTTTTAGATGGTATGTCTTTATGTGTAGTACCTCCTTTCTGTTTTTGCCTGTTTTATGGCTGGACTACGGGTGCAAATTGCTGGTTTTACCGTTCCCTGGCACATCTACATTCATGTTTTTGAAAGCGCCAGTGTTAATGAATGCGCACCGCCCCATATAAATAAATAAACAAACACACACACACACACACACACACACAGACCCTATCCACCACAACTCTGGCACACAGTCCCTGCTAATTAATTTCACATTCTGTAGGAAAGAATGCCCACGGTTTGTCAAAACGCAGACTTTCCTCTTTTCACAACGTCCAATTTGACTCCCACAGTGCATTACGGAGAGGCTCTGCATGTGCATGTGGGCGTGTATGAAACCTTATATGAACCAAAAGTAGTTTGACACAAGTTACCCGCGAGCCCTCCACAAAGACCTTTGCTCCCAAGCTCCCAGTGTGCTTGTGTGTATTATTCACAGTCTCCGTGTACTATAATCTGAGGACAGTGTGCCTCCTGTACAATGCATTTGTCCGTGAATTTACTCACGAATTATAAAGCAGGATGCGCAAAAAATGTGTCCGTGTGTGCGAGTTTGTTTCGGTGTGGACTTACCCAGTATGAGTGCAAGCAGCAGAATGGCACAGAGGCACACACACACGGCCAGTGCTATCCTGTAGAGACGAGTGTTGCCTCTCTCTGGTTTAACCCCGCCGCCACCTAAATGTTCCAGCTCCATGACTTACTATATCTCAAACTCACCCACACACTCACCCACCCACACACTCACTCACTCACCCACACACACACTCTAAAAATCTACCTCTCAAGGTGGGGAAGCACTAAAAAAAACACAATGGAAAGCAAAAAAAAAAAAAAGAAATCTGACCAGAAAAAAAGAGAATTTATGGACACAATTAAATCCAAAAGGTTATAGTAACATATTCCTGAAATTAAAAAAATAAATAAATAAAATCAATTTATTCACTTTCCCAAACTGTCTGTGTTTCTCTGCTGCTATCTGTCTATCTGTAGCTACTCTAACTTCACTCCAGCTCTTCAAACTGTTCCTCCCTCCCTCCTTGATCCCTCCTCCTCTCCTCCCTCCCTCCCTCTCCTCGCTTCGTCTTTCTAGGAAACAAGGGACCAGGCTTCCCAGTGCTGAAAAGAAGCCATCTATTATCAAAAAAAAAAAAAAAAAAATGGCAAAAACCAGAACATTATCTGCGTTTGTGTCTGCGTAGAATTAGTGGCCGCAGGACCTCGTTAGCGGCGAATGTGTGCGGGTGAAATGTGTTTATGTGTGTGTGTGTGTGTCTAATATCATGTACAAAACAGCAGGGTGTTCTGCTCGAAACATTTATCAGATCAGACAGCCAGTAGACCAGAACAAAATTAGATTCATACACACACACACACACACACACACACACACACACAGAGGGAACTGATTAAAATCCATTAATCTGACGATGACGATGACTTTGCTGCCTGTAAAAACTCATCAGTGTTTTCTGCCACAGTGCATCAATAGTTTCTCCGAGGAGACAGTGGCAGGGATGATAATAACACCGCAGCTCCTGATTGGTCAACCTCCCCCCTCAATTTAGTGAGAACTCTTTCGGCAGGTGCTCATTAGGGTTTGGGGCGTCGGCCACAAAGTCCCTATATAGACTTGACTTCCTGTGCAGCTAAAAACAACCATTCATCAACCAGACACTTCAACCACAATGCTATTGTTCACCGTTTTGACCCACAATCATTTGCGTCCTGTTTTATTCTCATTGTTTGACATCTCAACTGGGACCCTTCATTCCGCATCTAGCCTCTATTTTTTTGGTCCATGCTAGTGGTGTGACTCATGGACCTTCATGAATAGCTGGTGCAACCCAATCCAGCTATTCATGAAGGTCCATAAAGCTGAAATATCTGAACTAGTGAACGGATTGCTATTATTTTTCTTTTCATCTAGTACCAACCACGAGGTTGACATTTGTGGTTCAGTGTTAAATAACCTGACAACTATTGGAGAGATCGCCATGAAACTTGCAATAGATACTCAAGTTCCCAAGTGGATAGATCCTACTGACCCTGATGATCCTCTAACTTTTCCTTTAAAATGTCTCAACACTGACCCTGCACCATGGATTGACTCAAAACTTTGTACAGACATTCGTGGTTCCCAGACGACGTATTCTAATGACTTTTAACTCCAGCACCACCAGCAGGTTGACATTTTTGGCTCAAAGTTCCCAAGGCGATAAATTCAAGTCACTTTAGTGATTGTCTAACCACCATCAGGTCACAGTTTTCCCTTTCACAGGTTGATATTTTTGTTTTACCCTAAAATTTCTGCACAACTGTGGGATGAACTGCCATGGAATCTTGTAAAGATATTCATGGTCCCTAGAGGATCAATCCTACCGACTCTGACGATCCCCCTAACTTTTCTTCTAGCACAACCCCGGGGTTGACATTTTGGTTACTACTGAAAAGTCTCTACAACTAGTGAAGGGATTGCCATGAAATTTTGTACAGACGTTCATGGTCATCAGAGGATGAATTGTAATAACTTTGATCCCCTGACCTTTAATCTAGCGCCATCATCAGGCCAAAATTTCAGCTTATACAATATTTATACTGCTGAGGTAACAGAGTTAAATCAAGGGCCCGTGGCTCAACATGAACCAGACGGTCAGAACATGCCTCCTTTCACCCCTCTATCCTCCTCCTCTTCATCGTCATCCCATGTCTGTTTACACAAACAGGCTGTCTTTAGCGCAAGATAAGCAACAGAAACACACATCCAAGGTCACATATCTAATCCTCTCGCGTAGATCGCCAAAGGAAAATCAGCCTTCGAAAGGCCTTATCTGAACACAAACATATAGACGTGAGAAAGATGCCAACTCCGGCATTCCACATGGTCTTATCCTCCCACACACTTCCTTAATTATTTAATGACAAAGTCTCCAAAAAGCAACAATTTTAAACCTGCTGACAAAGTTGTCTGCTCATCTTTGCTAAACACACCTCTGTGGCTAAGGTGAATGCCGTTCAGTATTTATACGTCTGTGGGAAACACCCTTCCAAATTACAATGTGTCATCTCTCTAGCTCACACACAGTCAGGAAAGCATAATCGCTGCATGACTCCTTGAAGAAAAACTGAAGCAACACTGTGGTCCGGAGCTGCTGCTAAAAGTGTAGCCTGTGTGCTTTTCATACCGCATCTGAGGAAGGCAATTGGCCAACATGCCGGGAATATGAGGGGGGTAAAATTAGAAAGGTGCTCCGCGGTCGAGGCAAACTCCCAAGAGGATCGGGTACCTGCATGTGCTCGCGAAGCATTTTTTTAAGACCTTTCGAGACAGTTCTCACCTGACGCAAACCCGACAAAAATAGATCAATTTTCCATTAAATACTAGGAGTAAAAGATGTTAAACTACTACTGAGCAATATCAAAAAAAGAAACACAAGGAAACTAAAAGAAAGCCACAAACTCACCCAAAATTAACTTCATGTCCAGTTCTGCATTCTTGTGAGTTGATACATAGAAAGATTTAATGACACCGTGAACAAAAAAAGTGATCATTAAGAAGTGAATAAGGGATTTTTGACCCTTGTTTTATATTGTTTTTAACACTGACACGTATTTTACTGTACAATGTGGCTTCTTTTCCAGTGTACACATGCGACACACTTGCTTACTACATATCACAGCTACATTCACCGTACTGTATACACTATACTGGGTTACACTCAACTTTAACCCCTGTATTTAAACAGTTATATCTGCTTATAACGACATTATAGTGCATTATAGACTATTATATGGTTCAGATAGTTCTAATCAAGTCTAATACAAAATCTCAGTAACTTTGAAATTTTTTTTTATTTTTTCATATCCCGGAAAAATAGCGCCTCAACTTTCCTCAACGGACTGAGCCTTCACTCGTGACAGCCTCGGGGCGTCTTGATGGCGTACAGATGATGGGCACACGGGTGTCTAAATTTTCATGTCTGGTGTATGATATCCATCTGCATGAAAGGTTTCTCTCACAATCAAAAGACGTGCAATTTAGGTGAGCTGGAGCTCTACAATTCTATTTGTATTTGAATCTATTTGTATTTTATTTAATTTCATCTAATTTTTAAAATCTAATTTTATTTCATATCAATTAATTTTATTCTGGTTTTACGGCTTGTTGTTTCCGAATGTTCCTCTAATGTTTTTCTTTTCCTATGTAAGGTATTTTGAATTTGTCTGCGATCGAAAAGCGGCCCTGCCTTGGCTACGGTAAATTACCCGAAGGTGTTAAAATATGTTGGTCTGTCTATAAATGCATTGTGTTATGACAGACTGGTGACCTGTCCATTTGCAGCCTGCCTTTCGCCCAATACATGCTGGGTTAGACTCCAGCCTCCAATGACCCCCAACAGGAAAGTATACTGATCAATGGATGGAATTTTAAGCTCAGAACACAGAAGACAACAGTTCAAAATGCTTCGTCCTTCCAAATTTTGTCAGTAAGTCAAACGGTGTGTCTCAGACATCACCTGAGAGACGTAGACTTGACAGACAGACACAAAATTCAGCACAAAAAAAAGAAAATAAATGAAACTGGGAATGAATTCCCCGACTTACTAAGAAGCTTTAAAAGAGAGCCCTTAAATAAAAATCACTCCTTTATTCCACAGTTTTGATAGCCAACGTTTACAACCAGATCACAGACAGTGAAGAGGCCAAGAGAGTAACTTACATGAAACTTACAATGCGGGAAAAGGTTCAACCACCTTCCCGCTACAATGCCCGAGGAGGAGAAAGACACTTGACAGGGTAGAAGTGTTTCATTTCAAAATGGGGTTCCCGCCCTTCAAACATTTTTTTGGGATATTAACAACATGTTGTGGAAGTCATCTTCAATGTACACACTTATGAGTCGGCAGTTCTTTTTGTCCAGCTGTGATAAGTGGTAGTGAATCAAGGTGTTGCCATGCATTAGTCAATAAAATGGAGGCTTTTTTTTGGGGGGGGTCCAAAGATGCCTTAGGTTAGGCCAAGACTATCACACGTTCTTGGTCTTCAGCAGGTAAAAATGGCATTTTGGGATCAAACCCTTGGAAAACCGGGATGGTTTTTTTTTTCACTCAAACTTCACACACAAACAAATTACAGCTATAAACGTCGGTCTTTGTAAACAGTCACACAGGACAGTGCGTTGCAGTAAGTGCTTTATTTAATTGTATATGTGCTTTTGTGTATATGGTGGCAACAAGGTGGAAGAAGTGAGTTGGTTATTGTTTTCCCTGGTTGGTCCAGTAAGGGCTTAAAGGCAGAGTAATGTTCTGCTCGACAGTCTCCAGATACCGGGCAGTAGTGCTGGGTAATGCAGTCTGTACCCCGTATGTTCACAGTTTAATGGTCCACATGTCTGAAGCACACCCGGAGAGAACATCTCTCAATCCACATGGGGCTTTATTCATTTAGTTCTTGTCCTGCCGGGGCAGCTGACCGCTGCGGCTACCGCGCCGTGACCATCCACAGGCCCAGTGCCACGTTGGCCGCCAGCAGGGCGCTGCCCGCCAGCAGCAGGAAGAAGCCAATCAGCTCGCGTTTTTGGCGGTCCGTGACCACAGTGACCAACGTGGCCTCCAGCAGAGCGTTCAGCATCCACTGACCGTCGAGAGCGAAGCACGGCACAGAGTTGACTACAGCTAACGCACCAGAGAGGGACACCACGTATCTGAGAGAGAACAGGGCTAAGGATGATAAACACAATAATTCATATATACACGTTTAAGGAGTTTGGCCCTTTGATCAGTTTATCCAGTAACCAGTAGAACGATAGAAAACAGAAATATCAGTGTTTCCCTGCAGGGTTCACCAAGTTACATTTAAGACTTTTTAAGACGATGATGAAGATGATAACTATTTATTATTATAATCGTATTTTTCAGTTTTTTCCAGCAGTATAAAACAGTCATTTCTTTTGATATGATTAATTAAACCAACGCAACCTGGACCCAGATGAGTGACAGAAAGTGGACGGATGGACTAACCAGCAGCAGATGATTCATTCGTTTAATTCAATTCCGTTTTTGCTCAAATCCACACTTGCCCATAAAGAAGGCAACGAGCTGCCACCACCGCTGCTGCTGTAGCTACTAAAGCTTGACCTCACTAAAACGAGATTAAGCTTTAATTTATAGTTGTATAACGTCTACTGACAGCCTACAATCACACACAAAAACAATGTATGACTGCCAGAGACAGGCGCAAGAAAATATCTAAGACATTTGTAAATTACATGTAAGGTTTTTGTTTAATACCTTTAAAGAAAAGGTAAAGGTGAACCTTCGGTTTCGAGGAAGCTAATTTTGAGCCTCTTCAAGGGCCTGCAAGTTGCCCTGACTACCCACAGAAAATCTAAAGTCGCCGCAGCCCTAAAAGCTAGGGATCACTATCATCCATCACCTGATTATGTGGGGAGCCGAGTCCTTTACACATGGAAGGATACTTGCAGAAGGTCTCCAGGAAGACAGGCAGATCCAGGTGGAGGAAACCGAACCGGGGGACAAAGTTGGTCAGGCTCACTGGGGAAGACAAAACACAGGAGGGCTTCACTGTCACACTGCTGGACTTTATTTAGACGTTTTCCCGTTAAACACTTTATAAATCTGTCTCTCGACTGTCCTAAACAGCCTCTTCCTTCTCTTTCGCTGTACCTCACTTACGACTGGAGAATCAGTGTGAACAGCAATTATATGAAAATTACAGATACAAGTAGCTTTTTAAACAGAAGATGCAACCAATTTTTGTATTGTTATTTACAAATAACAAAAAATGAAAACATTATTTGTAACTTTAAAGTTAAATTATTAGTAGTTATTATACATTAGTCGCCATCGTTTGACTCTCAAAATGCTAAATATACTTCTGGTTCAATTGATAATTTCTTAAAGTTTCAAACTTTTGTGTAAAATGGTGAAATAAACAATGAAATATAGAAGGGAGGTAACATTTTGTCACCGTACACACAAACTGTACGTACCAGCGTACTGAAGGTGCGGCGGATATCCCACAAACAGCATGTGCGTGTTCGGAGGGTGCGTGACACGGATGAAGCGCGTCTGGTTCTCCAGCGAGGGAGTGACGCAAACGCTGGCGGCGTGGGAGTGCACGGCGCAGTCGTCGTCCGTGCGACACACTCGCGTCCCCGTCACCATCTTACGCACTGGCATGCAGGCGTACTGCAGCCACAGGGTTACAAGAGGAACGCAAATATGAGAAAAATAAGAGAAGTCAGTAACTTTTCCTGTTGTTGCCTTTGTCGTTTTTTTGGTTTGTAGTACTCGTGTGTCTTTCTCCTCTGTTATCTTGGGGTTTTTTTTTTCTTTTAACATCTCTTCACTCATGATAGTGCCTTTATTTATTTTTTTTTTGATGTTGCACTTTTTCTTCTTCGGTTAATCTTGGTTAACCTATTTGCTGCTGGCCGTCTTTTCCCCCAGTGACCGTGAGCTGTTCGTAAAGCAAAGCTGCATAGAAATTGTCACATAAAATGTGTGAAGACATTTTTTCGCAGCCAGCATACAGGAATTGGAGTACCATTAGAAAAGCATAAGTACATCAAAAAGAAATGTAATGGAGGGACAGTGTTTTACTTTTTTGTAACATTAAGATTTTGTATTTTTAGCTTTTTTTTATATTATATTGCTGAAATGTGGCTTTGTGTAATAATAATTGCCCTTTTTGTGCATCCAAGTCATGTAGTTGCAAACAAAGTAGCCAAAAATAGGAATAAAAAGAACTGAATTGAATAAAGGGAGCGATATAAATATGCTCGACTGTATAAAATGGCTTGGAAACCTGTTCACATGATAAAGCTTGTCATGAAAATCCCCCGCCTGTGCGAGTGTGCGTCACCTCTCTCTCCCTGCTGTTCCTGCCCTGTGGTTTAATGTAAGAGAAACAGAGGTCTGTCAGGCTGTTGTTGCTGCAGCAGTCCATCGTTCCATCCAAACGCTTGAAAGCTTCACGGGGGAGGGGGTAGGAAAAGGAAGGAAAAAAAAAAAAAAAAAAATGGATGGGTGAGAGAGAAGCAGATTCGGGCTGGAAGACTGAAAATCACAAAGGAAACTCTGGAAATATGTCACATCGCACCCATATAGGTGGATGGCGGTAATGTTTTCTTTTCCCCCTCAGTTGTTATATCTAGCCTCAGCAGGTGGTTTGGCGAGAAAAGAGCATCACACACCTCATGACATAACTCAGATTTATCCTGATGCCTCCTCATACGTCCCCCGGATCTCTCGCTGCGTACTCACAAACACAGACCTAACTGTTTGTGCTGTAATAATAATGATAGTGACGTTTGCTCGCATAGTACTTTTCTTAACACCACTGAAAGTGCTTTCGCAAAGAACATGAGATACAGTGGTAAACTGCAGTAAAGGGATGAAAATAGGGCTGCGACGAACATTTGTTTTCATTATCGATTAATCTGCCAACTTTTTTTTTTTTCAATGAAAGGCTCATAAATCAAGTATTTAAAAAAAAAACAGCGGGGCGCCCACAGTGGTGCCGGCAACACGCCTGATTTGTCCGACTAACCAACCAGACACCTGAACATCTGAAGAAAAACAGTTGCCGATTTACGTTCCGACAATCTCTAATAAACCCATCCTTGCTGCTGCTCTAGATGAAATTATGGTGTATTGATAAAGCAATGAACATTTCTGTCATTTATCGCTAAATTATGAAGTCTGGAGTGAGAGACTGGAATAATTATAGACCCCAGAGAAACAGCAGGAGCTCTGATTGGCCAGCTTTTACTTTTTTTTTTTTTTTAAATGTATCAATTTATGAACTGATTATGATTAAGCAGTGAATATGTCTCTAATTATTTCAGAGGCAGAGTGCTAACTCGTTGCTGAATCTACACCAACAAAATGAGGAATTAGCTGCTGAGGTAAGGAAAAAAAAAAAAAGGGCCAGTTTTCATTTCCCTGTTACTTTAAATATGTCCTTCTTTTATTTTGACGGAGCCTACAGGTGCCCTCGGGGTACAAACAGCACGCTCACCTCGACCATGGGCCCAGCTGGGCTGCAGGCTGGCGACGGGGACACAGTATCCAGTCTGCGGGGTGTGAGAGAGGTGAGACAGGCAGCTGCTCCAGTCCTCCACTCCCCTGACCGGACAGTCCTCCAGCCCCGTCACGATGTCCCCGACTGTCAGGCCGCGCGGACCATCGGCCACCGAACCCTGGTCCGAACACACACGCGGAAATATAAACGCTCTATTATCCTTATTGTTTTTCGCCTATATTATTGTTGGGTATTTTATTCCATTTAATTTCGGGACTATTCTCAATCGAGTGATTTTAATTGCTTCCAACTCCCAGCAAGAGGGAGAATAAGTGCATTTCTGTTCCCTTAAGCCTGCGAGTATAATCAAACCTTAAACATAACAAGATGATTAACGCATAGAAACCTTGTTGCACTCACCTGCACGACCTCGATGACCAGTGCCCCGGCTCCAGTGGAGTACATGGGAAACATAAGGACAGGCAACAGGAAGAGGAAGGCTAACGCTGCCACACACAGAACAAAGTTGTGCCAGACTCCTATAGCAGAAGGAAAGAAATAAAAAGAAAAAAATACAGAAAATGTCTTATATTTTCACACATTCAGCTTTGATTTAATTCAAATTTTAGTTTGGCTGTTTTTTTTTACTTTTTAAGGCATTCATTTATACTGCTTGATTAAGTATAAATAGGGCGGCAGCTATCAATTATCTTCAGTATTGATTACTCTACTAGTTCATATCTTGATAAATCGACTAACTGCTCGGTCCATCAAATGTCTCAAACAGATTCAGTAGGGATTATCAATTAATCTGCTGATTATTTTGTGGTTTAATCAATTAATTAAAACAGTGAAAATTGTCCGTGATAATATCCTACAGCACCAGGGGACGCCATTAAACCTCTTGCTTGGTCGAACCGACAACCTAGTACATACAAATATTCCATTTACTATAATGTAAGACCAACACAAGCAGTGAATTCTCACATTAGAGAACCATCGATTCTTTTTCCCATTTTCGCCTGAAACAATCACCCGACTATCAAAACTGTGGGCGTGGTATTTTTTTTTCCCCCCCGTCGACAAATCGATTAATCGACTGATCGCTGCAGCTCTCTTCCAAAGACTTCAAACTTCTCAGATATAAACCTTAAATATCGTAAAGATTATAAACACGATCGAGTTACATCTACCAAACAGGGACACCCTTTTTAAACTGAAGCTAGTGAAAAGCCAAGTCAGACCAGGATTGTATATGGAGTCTGGATACCGTTTTACAGCTGCTCTCTTATGTTCTCCATATATTTGGACTATAGGATGCTGCGGCAAAACGGTAACCACTGTGCACTAAAAATAACCAGCCATACCCTCCTAATTATGCAAGAAAAACACAGGCAGACGCCCAAAAACCACATGGGCAAATGTCTCGTTGCCTGACGAGGTCAAGGGGACAATTTTTTTTGGGGCCCGAAACGCACGGCATTGGGTGCGGAGCCACCGTTCAAATACGATGACAGCGGCATTATGCGACAGACTAGGCAGAGTCTCTGGTCGGGGGAAGATTAATAGCTTAAGACAGCGAGATATTTTGAGTAAATTCTTTCTTCATGGGAATAAAAGTCGCCCTGTTTTTTATGTCTGAAAATGTAGGCACTGGCTGCTTCCTACATCCTAATTAAAGTGAGGAAATTCCCAGAATGATTGATGGGATTTTAATTGAGAACTGCAGGCCAGAAATCAAAGTTGCAGTCATTTCTGATATCGACTTTTCAGTACAAAAACAAAGTTGCATGACCTATTTCTACGGGGAATAAATAATAAACATGTTATGTGAGAACCCCCCAAGAACAGAGAGATCTCCGCTGTGGACAGAGAGACAGAGAGATAAATAAACACAGCATGCTGTTATGTCACCCTGTCTCCCTCCCTCCCTCCCTCCCCGTCCCTCTCCCTCGCTCGCTCACTCTCTGGTTAGCTGGCTGGATGTCTCCGTTTCACGCCTGCAGTCCCCACCCGACTTGCTTTCTTGCCGCACTAAGCAAAGCGAGACGCCTGAAGGAAAACTTGCGCCTGCTTTATGTACCGCTGGGTAGTTGAATCTGCAACCAGGCATCGTATCTCATAAATTGGTCGAACGTATTGTACGTGAAATCATAATCTGCGATGGGACTATAGTTTTAAGAGAAAAGTAGTGGAGTTACAAAGTACGCTATTTGCTTCTGAAGTATAGAGCAGCGAAAAGCTGAAATACTCAAGCAAAGTACAAGTACCGCTTCATTTTAAAGGCAAATGTTGCACTTTTTATTCCTCTTCCTTTACATGGCAGCTATGGATACTTTGCAGCGTAAGGTTTTTCATACAAAACATGTGACTCAACGCTAAAATATAATACACTGTGACATCAAGTCCTTAAAGTGTGTTTAATGTGTATAATACAGGTAACCTAAAAATATTGTAAATCATCAAACCAAAATAATTTGAACTGAGTCAGGATTTCTTAACAAATTTAGCACTATTCATAGTGATCATACGGTTACAGTCCAAAGAAAGAAATTCACTTTTCATGCTAAGCATCATTCGCCTTTTACCCCAATTACCGGCAGCTTTTTTTTTTGTCGTTGTCGGCGTTGATCCAACTGCATCTTTCACCAAACCTTAGCAAAAATGGACACCAATTGTTTCTTTCTTTTTAACGTCTTCTACTTTGCTAATCCAGAAAGAGGGCACCGTCGCCGTCTTCTCTCTCTGATGTCTTAACCCTTGATCGTCGAGTTTCTGCAGTGTTGAACTACATTTATGATTTTTTTTATTTTTAAACACCACATAGAATGTACTTTAATACCTCCACGGCCATAGAATGACAGAAAGACCAGTAGGCACAAAACAGCCTACAATCTTTTATTAAGAAGATTAATGAATTTACATGTACGTCGCATTTTTTTTTGTACTGTCCATCTGTATAAAACAACAGTTCCTAATACAGCTAATCAAAACCTGACGGATGGACTAACCAATCCAAAGAATGACCACTGAAGCATCTGCTTATTATGAGTTGGTGCCCTTCCTGGCGACTACAGCTGACAGCCATGAGGGGGTTTGTTACAAGGTATATCGGTGCTGACGGCAAACTCCGGGACCACAACAGCCGCGTGCGGCACGATCCACTGTCACAACAATCCCACTTTGGGTTTATTGATACACAACGTCTCCCGGAAGCCCGCGAGCGGATAAACGAACATCTAGAAGCCAACGTTAATGCCTAACAGCAGGCAGGAGAAAATATTCAAGACTTCAGTACATGAAATCTAAGACTTTTTAACACCTTCTAAAGCCTTTTAAGACTTTTCAAGACATGCAGATTCCTCTTATGCTATTTTTTTTGCAGTACTTTGTATCTCTGCCGTTCCAAACCTGCCTCCTTTGCTGCTTTCTAATCAACAACTGAGCTATTTTTGTAAACCAGACTGCGATGAAATAATCAGTCGTTAACCGGCTCCCACTGATCACCTACTGTGGCCCGCAGGAGACATCAGTCACATTCATGCGTGAATAAGCACCAGCTCCACCAATCGATTCATTAAAAAAAAAAAAAAATCTAATTTTCCTAATTGCAGAGTGAAATGATTTGATGCGAGGCAGCTGTCTGGTGCTCAGAAATAAAAAGACCTCAGAGTGACCTTCACTGGAAGAAGTGGAATGCGTTTCTAACACCACGCCTGTAATAACTGTGATTAATCGCCGTGATCACGTTTGCTGGCGAAATAATCAGGATCAGCATCTCCGTCCTGAGGAGCCAGCAACCGATGCGTGGGTTTCAAACGCTTACCGGCGCAGAAGATGCGGAGCTGCTGCGTGGGGGACACGAGGTTCAGGTGAGTGGTGAAGAGGTCCACGAAGGCGCCGGGATACACCACAAACACAAACATGCCGAAGCCGTTCACTCGCACTTGCTCCCTGCAAAGGGGGGGTGAAGGAGACTGCATTAGGCGCATTACTCATCACGTCCTTCCAGATGCAGCCAGTAACATGAGGGACAGAATCACGCCAAACCTGGCTGAAAAATCTCTCAATTTACACGTAAAACAGCTACAGTGCGTGTGTGTAGCTGATGAGACTTGTTTAAAACTAAATCAAGTTAATGACAAAATCAGTATCCCTATAGTACCCACCATAGCGTGGGAATTAAGCCTTAATGGCTAGCGGATGATCATCGGCCCGCCGCTTGCCATTGTATAAACATCCTGTGTTATGGAAGAAGCGAGCCCTTTACCTCAGTGCTGCCACGGCGTGGCCCAGCTCATGTATAACTCCGCTGAGCAGCAGGGCGATGAAGAAGTAGGCCAGCTGACTGGTGGGCAGATTGACGCCAGGGACCTGAAGTCACACCCGAAGACCGAAGGAGAAGACACGGAAACACGACGTGAACACAAAACACCCAAGGCTTTGAGATGAATTTTATGTGTATTTCAAACCTTTTATAGAAGATTTTCTTTTTCCTAAAATACGATCTTTCATCCACCCCTGCACATTGGGCAAACAAACACTCCCTTCGTATCACTAAGGTGTGTTGTCTTCCTCCCCGTCGTCTTTTTCTGTCTGCTTCTTCATAACTGTGTCGTGTTTTTCGGAAGCTGCGGATTTCTGTGCGGTCTGCCTTTTCCAACCCCACCCTCCCCCGTCAGCCGTGTGCTGCTTCTCCAGGCTGAACGCTCGCTTATAAATGGCCCGCAAATAGCCTCCCATGAATCACCTCCAAAAAGGTCCACTGGGGATAGCGCTCACATTAATGCCCGTCTATTTGACACCTCAATGAATAAAAAGTGAACAGGACGAAAATGCAAAATAGGAGCCCTCGTCATAACGGGGGGCTTTTTTTCGGCCCCTCGTTTGAATTTCAGTCTTTGTAAGAACTTTCAAGGACACTTATGCTCTGAGCTCCAGTTAATCTCTGACCCTGTAGACGGAAGAGAGATACACAATGCTTTACAAGTCAAACTTAAGTGAGTATTTGATCCAGAGTACATCTTTGCAGCGGTCTGAAACGTAGTTTAATGCCGCAAAGGAACACCGACACCGGGAAACAACACATCCCCTGCCTAATTCACCGGCCGTGAGTCACCTTTAAAAGCCCATAAATGTCCAGTGCGTTGTGCACGTACCACCACCTGCAGGACCTGCTGACCTCCTATCCGGGGGTTGTCCGTGGTCATCTGAGCGAGCGTCTGCTGCAGCGTCTTTATGAGCAGCACCACTGACCCCAGCATGGCCACTATGCCAAACACCAGACCGCTGTTGAACCTGGGAGAGATTTAAAAATAAATAAATAAAACGGCACAGCAGAGAATTTATTTCGAGCGGTGCAATTTGGCCATACTTTATTACCATATCAACCTGATACATTTGTCTGAAGATTAAAATAAAAGCTTGGAGGATTTTTTCGGAGCCAAACCACTGAATCAGCCTAGAGCTTCTAGACCTCTCCTGTCGGATCAGATTCACTTCTATTATCCATTTTATTGCTGTTTGTATAAGTTCATGACAAAAGTAATTGAATAAGTACTATTCTAAAGCACTAGTGATTAATTAGCTTAAGCTGGTCAACTGGAAAATCTTCCAAAAACTCGTTGCTTTTCTTTAAAAGCAGGAGCATGAAAGAGTGGATGAGGAAAGTACAGAAATAAGGCAGGAACAGTTCATTCAAATAATTGCACAGCTGTCCTCACCACAGGTAAAGGGCCCGGGGGTTGATGCGGGCGCAGTACGCAAACAGCCGGTTGAACATGGCGGTCTGCCACCTCACGTGGAACGGAGACAACATCAGCCCTCGGCTCGCCAGCCACGACTCGTAGCCGATGCGGTGCGTCGCGGACGACTGTGGGACAGAGACGGAGTGGGTGGAAAAGGGGACTTAGGCCGGGACACTTTGTGCCCCGAGCGGTGCGTCTTACAGGCTGAAAAATAGTCACGTCGCTGCTCTCCGATGGATGAGCAGCGCTCAGTGACCCCTTTATCAGGTACACCTGTACAACTGTTCTGCCGTGAAGTTCATTTTTAAGATGCCTATAATGTTCATTATAAGTACAGTGAGGTAAGCAAGTATGTGGACAGTGGCACAATTTTTGTAATTCTGCCTTCATTTCTTAACCATCACGAGCCCAAACGTGCAGCCAGAGTCACACAGAACTATCTACAGGGTCCAGAAGAGCGAGGAGTCCTGCAACAGAAGGTCGGGCCACCCCCCAACAGAACCCTGATCTCCGCGTCATGGAGTCAGTCTGGGATCACACGCAGGGACAGGAGACACTGGGACAGACTAAATCCACAGAAGAATGGGGGCAGGTTCTCCCGGATGCCGGGAGCAATTTGGAACTGGTGCTGTTTTACAAGGCAAAGGGTGGTCACAGCAAATATTGAATCCCCCCCCCCCCGTTTCCTGCATTTTTTTAATGGCGTTAACTGATAAATTAAAAACTACTGAACCTGAAACTTTTGCACCGTACTGTGTGTATTTACCCAAACAACCCACTCACCACACCTGAAAACTACCAACGTGTTGTACACATTGGAACAAATGGCTGTCACCCTGCAGATGGATGCTAGATGGAGGTTTTTGTTTTTTATTTTCAAGAGACCAGGAGGTACTCGGAAAGACCACCGACATGCAGGTGTTGTGATCAGACTCCAGACTGCCACGTTACTGCTCCTGACACAAAATAAATAACTACCTGGCTGCAGGTTTTTTTTGGGTCCAGTCATTTTCACTCTTATGGCCCAAGATCACAAATGTGTCTCTATGGGACCAATTTGTACAACGTCCACCGACCTTACCTCACTTCACCTGATCCTTTATCTCCTCCTACTATAGTCTGTATGTTTCTCTGTATGCGTTAATTATGATTCGTGATGGATTTCATCCAGCTCCTTGCAAGGTCTGGGGGGACAATGAGCCCAGTTTAGTTGCCCCTCAAAACAGTCTTGTAGCAGCACTAGCCCACATTAGGTCTGTGGACACCGTAACTGTAGGATTCTTACATTATCTTTCTCCCTGTATTATTGCTGGCAGCTTGTTTAAACGCCATAAAACACGAGCATATATTCACCCTAAGCAGCGTGTCGGCCAGATAGACAGCACACCAGGCTGCCATCACACACACCAGCAGAGACACGGGGATCATGGTGCATCGAGAGGACGGGATCAGCCGCGCAGCGCCGTCTCCATCACTCCCTCGGCCCGCTCTTTGTCTCGCAGCTAGCCGCGGTCACGCATTACAATGTCGGCATTTTCTACTGGATGTGAGGGAAGGCGGCGTTTGTTTTCAGAGGCGCTCTGCGTGGAAAGAACCGTCAGCACTGCGCGACAAACTCTTCCTGGTGGGGTTTCTTCTTCTGCTTCTTCTGCTCCTTCGAGGGGGGAAACAGCAGCGACCAAGCAGAGCACTACCGCCACCAAGTGTTCAACTGGAGGACTTTCCATTTCCACTTTCTTTCTTTCTTTCTTTTTTCTTTCTTTTTCTTTTTCTTTCTTTCTTTAATTTCAAACGTACAGACATTGCATCTGAGCATCATCCAAGCATTAGTACATAAACAATTCAATAAACAGACTAAATAAAATTATGTAAAAATATGCCTGGGCAGTCCATTTGAAAGTAATTACAACAAAAGAGAGGCACAAAAGGGGCTAAAGCATTTTAAATCTTTACTAGAAGCAGTATTTGACAAAAATAAATAAATAATAATGATATGATAATGATAGATGGGACAGCATTAAAGCACAAGCAGTCGATTAATCAATCAGTCGATTGACAGGAAATAATCGGCAGCTATTTTGATTATCGATTAATCGTTTAATCAAAGAAACAAAGAAAGGGTAAAAAAGACAGAAATACAAAAAAAAAAATTACACTTAAAAAAGTCAAAAACCAAAAAGAAATACAGTGAAAATAAAGACAGAAAGAAAGACAGACAGACAGACAGACAGACAGACAGACAGACAGAAAGAAAGAAAGAAAGAAAGAAAGAAAGGGCTTTGAGATGGATATGATGTTATGCTGAGCTCCTGAAGGCAGCACTAGTCCTTGAAATGGGGTCCAGAGCATTCAATCAGAGTTTGCAGAGCTACTTTGCCTGAGCTGCAGCGAGAAAAAAAACAAAAAACAAAAAAAAAAACATCTCTGTGTCCAGATATTGGATTTCATCCTACCCAAAGGTCAGGAGGGTGAAGGAACACCAATAAATGTGCTCGGACTGACACAGACACAAAACACAGAAACCAGCTCCCAGTCTGACTCATTAGGCCACAAATGCGAACGGGGAACATACGGTAAACCTGCTCACGGATAAGCCTTCGTGTGTTGGCTGCACTTCAAATCGACATGGCCAGTGTCCCAGTGCCCCACGGAGACTCCAGTTTACATGTTTACATCCAGTAACCTGAAGACAAAGGTTGGGAAGTCACTTTGTTTGGGAACAATGTGAGAGTAAAGGTCAACTCTGCTGCAAACCTCCTTTTTTTTTTTTTTTATTACCAAATTTAAATTCTAATCTAAATCCCAGCACCAAATCTACAGCTCGCCCACCCCCTGACCCAAACCTTGAACTGAAGCTCTCGTCCAAAAAAGCTCTAATTTAAGGAATTCAGTCGCTCACTGGTAAAAAAAAAAAAAAAAAAAAAATACAAGAACAATGCAGATACTGGGAATAAATGCAGTCTCTTTACTGGCACTCAGGTTGTTCAATAAAATAAAAGAGAGAAATCAAATGACAATGACTAAAGATACATATAAGTGATAGTTAAAAAATAGGCAAAGAAAAACCAGTGGAGAAGATTAAAGATGAAAGATTCCCTCCGGACATGTTTTAAAACATCTTAAAGTATTAGTTTGTGTCCTATATGCAATTAAAGATGAATTTTGCACCACGTCGGAACTATATAAAGTGTAATAATAAAAAGACAGCGCTTTACGATTTGATCAAGCTTCATGAGCTCTTATCATTTCATTATATATTTTGCTTGAATGGTCCATTACCAAACCAATTTGCAGTCAAATTACCCCGAGCCAAATGCCACGCAGCAGGAAGGTTTGGTGCCCACTGTACCCGACCCGGTAACGCGGACACGCCGGGGATCTCTACCCCGGGGAGTCGCTCCCAACTACCGCACACTCAGCGCGGCCTCTGCCTTCACGCGTGGCTGTCCTCCCGGTGCGGTTCGGCCCCGGCCTCCCGAGGCGACGGCCTTGCACCCGGGCCGTGGTGTATTAGACGCAGACAACACACTCAGGGATCTGTGATGGGTAAGGACTGCCTCTGCCAACAGGTAAGACCAGCGTGCGGTCGCGCGGGCCGTATTTGCATACTTTGAAATACATAACGAGCCCGCGGTTTGAGTCTCTTCATTTTACTATCGCGGCACGCAGTAGGGGGATTTTCATAGGTGAGACTGGAGAGGAGACTGAAGAGGCCGCGGTTCCGTGCAGTCGAGGTGGATGGCTTCATCTGAGGAACCGGCCGAGCAACATATTTAAGGAAAGGCAGGTGGAATCGGTGAACGCGCACACTCCAAGAGACTTCAGATATACAGGAACACGTGCGCAGACAGAAGCGCACGCGCACACACACACAAACACACACACACACACACACACACACACCTTTTACCCAGATCACTGTGTGCATCAATGTTTAAATGCAGACTTACCAGCATAACTACTTATGTGTGTGTATTAATGTGTGTGTGTGTGTGCGTGCGTGTGTGTGTGTGTGTCAGAGCTGAAATAGGGCAGTTCCATTTTAGTCACTGAGATTAGGAGGAGTGTTTTGAGGACTGAAGTGTCAGGATTTGAGGAAGATGCAGTAAAAAAATGACACCGATTGCATTTGTGAATATCACATAACCAGGCAGTTTGGTGTTCGAGTGTTTCCGGCTTAAATGTCAATTTTTTTTTTGAATGAGAGTTTGGTCTTGCAGTTCAATTATTTCGGCTCAAAGACAATCAGCTCAAAAATCCTTAAAAAGATGCTGAAATCAGGGACTATACCTGTCATCATTAGTGAATGTCTTATAAGCAGACAGTTTTGTTTTTGGGTGTTTCATTCTTAAATGTTCCATTTTTTGAATGAAGCTTAGTCTTGCGGTTGAATTATTCCCCTCTCTGGAACATTTTATTGTAATTATAGCCCAAAAACCTTAAAAAAAGACATTCAAATCTGGGATCATGCTTGTCACAATAAAGATTTATGGATATCATATAAGCAGACAGTTGGTTTTTTCTGTTTTTCGAGCCTAAATGTTCAATTTTTCGAATGATGCTTGGTCATATGATTCATATGAACATTTTTACTTTGATTATACTTTAAAAACCTAAAGAAAGATGTTCGAGGACCATACTTGTCTCTCTAAAAATTTGTGAATATCATATAATCAGACTTTTTAGCAGGTTTTCCGGTGTTTCATGCTAAAATGTTACATTTTTTGGAATTAAGTTTTGTTTTGCAGGTACGTGCTTTTCTTCACTGGAACATTTGACCATAATTTAGATTAAAAAACTCTAAAAGATGTTCAAATATGGGACCTTAGATGTCTCCCTCAACATCTGTGAATATGCTATAACCAGAAAGTTTTGTCTTCGAGTGTCAGGATTTGAGGAAGATGCGGTAAAAGATGACGATGCCTGTCAATATAAACATTTGTGAATATCATGTAAGCAGACAATTTCGTGTTTGTGTGTTCAAGTTTTTCGAATTGAGTTTGGTCCTGCGGTTAAAGTCTCTCCCTCACCGGAACATTGTACCGTAATTGCAGTTTAAAAAAAAAAAACAACCTTAAAAGGATGTTCAAATCCGGGACCACACTCGGATGTTTCATGCTTTAAACGTTCCAGTTTTTGAATGAAGTTTGGTCTTGCAGTTAAATCAGTTCCCTCACTGGAACATTTTGCCGTAATTATTGCACAAAAACCTTTAAAAGATGTTCCAATCAGGGCACATGCCCGCTACTGTTTGACTGTGTTTTGGTCCGTCTCTGTGTGTGTCAATGTGAGCCTGAGAGTGTGTGTGAGTGTGTGTGTTGGATAGAAAGCAGGTCCCTTCTGTGTATCACTCGTCTATTTATAGTGAGAACAAATCCCAGATATGAGAGGAATCCTTTCTGCCACTTACGAGGCGGCCGGAGAGAAAGAGAGAGGGCGGAGAGAGGAAGAGAAGAGAAAGGGAAAAAGAAAGAGATGGAGAGTCGAGGGGAAACAAGTCCGTGAGAGATAGACAGATAGATCGATAGAAGGTGTAAGTGGACAGGCGGGAGAAGTCTGAGTGCGTATAAAAATCAAGCGTTAGACGATACAGCGTTGTGTCATCAACAGGTGAGTTACATCTGCTTTGACTATGTGTGTGTCGATGTGCGTGTTGTGTTTTCCACTGGCATGAGGGACACTACTGTAATATTCATTCAGTATTTCGTGGTAGGGGGAATCAAACTGTTCTGACGAGAGAAATCACTGACCAAATCCCATTTGTGCAAAAGGGAACTTTTATTCTTAAAGGGCAAGGCTGGCGTATTTCTATACTTTTATTTTTGTCAGCAAATCCCAAGAAACGATCAAAACCGACAGTACTTTCCAACATTTCCTTCCCTGTCTGTTGCAGTCTGCCCCGACTTCCTGCTGAAATGTAAATCTTTAAAGGAACAGTTTATCAGTTCTGGGATAGATACTTATTCGCTCTCTTAGTTAAATGAGGAGATTGTTATCAGTTGCATGTCTTTGTATGCCAAATGTGAAGCTGGAGCTAGGAGACGGTTAGCCTAACTTAGCATAAAGACTGGCTATGCTAAGAAGTAGACCCTAACTTAACCCGCCCATAACCAAAGCTTTTATTTTTCCCCCATTGCTTTCTTTGAAACCAGCATGATGATTAGCCCCCACTGCTAGCTTAACAGTAACAGTTAAATTGCCCAAATTAGCTATTGCTTATATTGCTGTGTTTAAGTATTCCGAGAGGTTTACAAACAAACCAAGTATGGCTCCTTTGAAATGATCAGTTTCATCAAATGTCGATGTTAAATTTTAGAGTAACTGCCAGCAACGGCAGCCTTGCAGCTAATTTTGCCAAACGTTTGTTGACACTTCCGTTCTTTTCACCAAGTGGGAGATATCGTCACCGCCAGAAATCGCCGACGATATCTGCAACTTGGAAACACAACCTTTGTCTGATTCAGTTGGTCATAATTACCGTCTGACTATCCAGGCTAGCTGTTTCCGCCTGCTTCCAGTGCTATGCTAAGCTAGGCGAATCCCCTGCTGGATGTAGCTTCATATTAAGCGTACAGATATGAGAGTGCTATTGACCTTCTCACTTAACTCTTGGCAAGAAAGCAAATAAGTGTATTTTACAAAATTTCAAACTACTCCTTTAAAAACAGGTGACAATTATAAAGTTTAATTTTTGACATTGAATGGTTGTGGCTCCCTTATGTGTTTTTGAAAGACAATGGAGAACACAGCACGGCAGTGCTTTGAGACAGATGCTACCTTTAGGATGTTGACATGCTCATGACAGTGCTAACATGCTGCTGTTTAGCATATATATAAATATTTAGGTTTTAATAGCTCAGTTAAGCCTTTTCGCATGCTAGCATTAGCAAGTAAAACGAAGTCAAACTGGGGCTGATGGGAATGTCTTTATAGGTTTTGCAGGTATCTGGTCATAGTTTTGGGCAAAGTTACATTTTGACCCTATAATGGTTTTATTTGAAAAGTTTAGGGATTGCCAAAGACGATATTAGAATTTATCCTCCAGGGATCATGAATGTCTGTAGTAAATTCACAGCAATCTATCCAATAGTTGTCAAGAATCTTCCCTCTGAACCAGAAACGTCAACCTCACGGCGGCGCTACAGGAAAAGTCGTGGGATCACCAAAGTCACTAAGCTTCGTCCTCTGAGGACCATGAATGTCTCTGCAAAAAATTATCTTGTCAGTCCATTCAAAAGTTTTTGAAATATTTCAGTCTGGATGAAAAACAAAATATCACCAAGTTTGTCCTAATCAACAAAGATATATATATATAAAATTACATTATTAAGTCATTCATTCATGCTGCTGTATGTGCAGCTGCAGCTCCTTAAACATGCTCTCTTGTTGCTATGCCAGAAATGCAGTAACAGTGTCCCGCACTGACCCATGCACGCGCAGTCATACTCCCTCGCACATCCACAGACACACACACACACACACACACACACACACACACACCTCAAAGAGTCTTTATGTGAAGGTGTTTGAAGCGCAGAGTTTTAAAAAGATGTTATTGTTCGAAGATTTGAATAATTATAAGTGTGAGGAATAATTGTAGCTGTGGTTATGAGTGTGTGTGTGAGAGAGAGAGAGAGAGAGAGAGAGAGAGAGAGAGCGTACAACATGTGTGAAAGTGAAAGGGCTTGTCAGGCTTCGCAGAGCACAGCTGCTACTCCTGGCCAACATAAATACCATCACGTTGTGCGAGCATGAGTGTGTGTCCCCTCGTCTGCGGTCGTGTATTTTGGGGGTCGCCCTGGCCTGTGCTCTCACGTCAAGGACAGTAAAGCTTTTACTTCGTGTTGTTGCACAAACAGCGCCCCGGGCAACAGTATCTGCGTTTCTCGGTTTCTCTGGTCCGCCGAGCTACTCCAGGATAAGATAAACGGGCCATGGAAACTTCTGCGATTGGGGAACCGCTTGGGTCTGTGTTGACCTGTGAAAATGAAACTATACATGTGTGTACTTATTTTTAAATATTTGCATCTTCGGTGGGGAGGATGGATGTGCAGCTGGCCAACAAGCCCGCGCCTTCCCAAACCTGTTATAAAATACTGCTGACAAATAAAGGGATTTTAGGACGCGGCAACGCCGCATGGTCAAGGTGTGGTTGGGTTTAGGGAAGAGATCCGGATTTGGATTAAAGTGACCTTCCGTGAAGGTTAGGGAACCTTGCTGTCTTGGGGCATTTGCTGAAAAGACTTATGGGGTGGCCCTTTTATGGGAGGACAGCCTCGGAAATGACCGAGCAGAAGTAAAATAAAAAAAAAAAATTACTTAATAGAAATAAAACTTGATATTAGAAAAAAATAAGTAAAGATTTGTGAGCCACGTTTAAGTATTCACACTGTCGGCAGGAAGGAAGGGCTTGAGGGGGCCACAGAAGGAAATGCGTTTTAACGACTGCAATTGACATCGGTGTTTGTCGCCGTCCCGTGAAAACAACGCGCTTCCAAAACTTTCCTCAGCTGAGAAAAACAGAGCCATTTTCAGCTTTTGTTACGGGGCTATTTTCCGATCGTCCCATGGGGTTTAAAATGATTCCTTTAGCTTCAGAAAAGTGACAAACTGATGATCATGATAGTACTTTGAATGTCATCGATATAGGTAACACGCCGCAAAATGTTGCAATACATGCAATTATCCCAGAGTAGGAGAGTTGATGTGGTTTTGCTGGGGTACAACCTGAGGCCTGTTCCCACGCAGAGCAGACGGCTGCCGGTAAAAGAAGGTGGAGTGAACGGAGATCCACACTCAGCGCTTTTCCCACCACACGGCGCGTCCACGCAGTACATCACCGTGCTCAGTGCCCCCCCGTGCTCCCACTGAAATTGAGGCACGGCTGCGCTTTTATTTTGACAGTGCCCGCTGCCTCTCTCAGCCCCCCCTCATCAATGATTCAGGCGACGGTTCCTCTACCTGTGTCCCTCTGTAAGAGTCGCTAAGCAACTGAAATGCTATCCCGGGCCTCTAAGAGCACAGAGACAGTGTCCCGATGCCCCCGGCACAAGCGCGCACACACACGAACACACACACACACACACACACACACACACACACAAACCCAAACACACAAACACAAACACAAACAGAGGCACAAGGCTGACTGTCCTGTGATCTGTGCTCCCTCCAGGTCAGTGGACTTACCAGGGGGATTATGTCCAAACCTTCATCCAACGTCAAGGCCCTTCAGGTAAAAGGTTTTCATTATTCTGCACGATGTCAGCTGTTTCCATGGGTGAGTGTAGTTTTATTGAATGTGTGTGTGTGTGTGTCGGTGACTCTAAAGCCCAATATTATTCCTGAGCAGTGGCGAAGGAAGTATTCACATCTTTTACTCAAGCAGTAGTAGTAATATCTCCATTAAAAAAATAAATAAAATTACATTCACTTGTAATGTAAAGATACAGAAATATTACCAGCAAAACATACTTAAAGTAAAAGTAATGGTCAAACAGAAAAGGCCTTTCTATTATTCACCTGAATGGCAACATTCCTCTTAAGCACACACAGTATGTGATTTTCAAGATGTCACTTTATTTCGTAGCTGGTCACCATTATTTTTCCTATTTCATTTACCGTTGGACACTTTTAAAGAAAACCTGAACGGCGTAATAACTCTTCACGGTGTTAAAGACGGAGACGGCGGATGACAGAAGTGTTTCCACATTAAAGTATTTATTGGTAAAAGGCAAACACAGAGTTGTGACTGTGCATATACAGTATCGAGGCTTCACTATAGTGCAGAGCTGTGGCGAGGCGCAGGGATGCAGAGTCGTCCGTGTTTCTGTTGTAATGGCTCTGCCTGTGCGTGTCAAGGGGGGGGGGGTTTCCTCCGTGGTCTCTCTTCTCGTTGTGCTCGTTTTCACGTCTAACCATGGTAGAGGCATCGGGACAGATGGGTTTTTTTTTTTTATAGATACCGGTACGGTACGAACATGAGATCCGGTCTCCGTCGTCGGTTTCGGTTAATCACAAACGAGGACAGCAATACAGCTTGGCATTATAAATCACTGATATTTTCATCCAAAAGAAAAAAAAAAAAAAAAAAAGTGCCATGCCAGCAATTCGCATGGTCTATATCATTACTAACAAATCTTTAATAAATTTAATTTAATCTTTCAACATTGTCAAAAGCATACCACATATTTGTAAGACGCAGCTATGAGGTTCCGTTAAATCGCTACAGGAAGAAATCTTATCGTTGTTTCGGGTAATGCAGATGCAGGAAGGACTGCTTTGAAAACCCTCCTTGTTGGTGCATCTAAAGTTGCCGCTAAAGTTTTTTGTATTGTGGGTTTGAATTTGTGATGACATATCCCAGTACGATTCGATGTTGGAACATTCTTGAACACGATGGTCTCAGTTGATACCTTCATTTACATGCAGTAAAAAAAAAAAATATATATATATATATTTGCACTGCGTCACCTTTCTTGAGGAAATATTACAGCTTTGCAATTTGCAAATACTATACTGAATTGATTGAAAACTAGTGACTGTCTGGAGGGTAGGAAATCCATTTAAAACTTCTGCTATGCTCTTGAAAAACGGTCGGGAGGAAGGCGAATCCTGTCGGAGATGCAGTTTAAGTTCGAAAACCCTGCACAAACACGAGCTGGGCCCTTTAACAAATGGGCCGTGCGGAGCAATTGAACCCACTCCTCCGCTGGCGAAACCGGCTCATGGCTTTTCACACTGGACGCCCCGCGTGTCACCCAGCAACTGCACCAGAAAAAAAAAACTGAAAACGACCACCAAGCAGGCGTTGAGCCGCCGCCATAACCACTGGTAGAATCGGATAGACGTTCCCCCAGCAGCACAACAAGTGGTGAAGTTTATTTGGCCAATGGCTCTAAATCTGCCATTTATCTTAGCCCTAAGAGTAAAATCAAAGTTTGTTTGATTTTTATCTGAGCTTTATTTGCCCGGCTATACTTTATAGGTAAGGATTACATGCCCTGCTTGAGGACACTACAGTTGGGGATTGAAAGTGTGATGGGCAGACTGTTTTATTCCCCCTCCCTGCCAAATACCCTGTTGCCAATAGACGACCGGGGCCTCCCTTCTCATCCGGACAGTCACCTCGTGTTCACAAAACAATTTCAGTTTACAGGGATTAGTTCACCTTCGATAACTTGTACAGGATCGATCAAAATGCAGCAAGTTACGCACTGTAGTTCCATCTCCGCCTCCTCCCAGATTAATAGCCAGTACTATCTTTATATGGCTCCAAAAAAAGCAAGCCGTTTGATTTCCCCCAACCAGCTTTTGCAGTGTAAGCCTTTTGTCTCCAAATGTTTCTAGTATGGGTCCAATGTTTTACTTCTCTGACACCAGACTAATCGGCCATGTGCATTATCAATGCGAAGAACAAAGATGATGTATAAGTAAATATTCAGGCTTTCCAGTGCAGTTGTTTGGCTGTGAAGCACTTAGAGTGTGCTACGCGAGAAGGCTTAAGAGACTACAAATCACACAAGCTTTACATGACAAGCTCTGCTCCAGACATTTGTGTGTGTGTATTTTCCGCTCTTCCACCCGGGCATCGGTTGGTTTTCACTCGGGTCGGACTCTCGCCAGCTGCTAAATTGCGTGATACATCACAGTAAACATCAGGCCGGCATTCAATTTTTGTCAGAGTTACATTACCTTTATGACATTTAAACTTCCCGGCGCCGCATCTCAACTGTAATAACACGTAACACTGACTAAAAGCCTGTACGTTTGATTCTCGCTTTAATGGACAACACTACTCCAGCTATTTTTTGAGAATTACAGCTCGTTTGAACGAGCGGAAACCAACTGATGCTTGGAATGGTGCAGGGAAAACACATCTGCAAATCTAAAACATTGTACTGTTGCATGAACCTCACGAATGGTCTGCAAAAATATAAAGTAAAAAACAAAAAATCATCGCAAACACACATGTTTGGTAATAAACTGTTGGAAATCTGCAGTTTATTACAACATGAGCCTTAGTGTCAAAAATTCCTGCCACTGGTTTCGTTCGTAAACACCGAAGAAGTTGCTGTGATCCCGAAACGAGGCAACATCGTTAAAAATGGTTGCAATGGGG
Source organism: Xiphias gladius (assembly GCF_016859285.1). NCBI lineage: Eukaryota > Metazoa > Chordata > Actinopteri > Istiophoriformes > Xiphiidae > Xiphias > Xiphias gladius. The sequence continues at coordinate 18,872,272 of NC_053404.1, read as the reverse complement.
CTGCGAACACCAACTGTTCAACCATCAGTGCGCAGCGGAGCACAGGAAGATGGTTGCAAACAGCCATGGACGGATTATAAAACAAGGGGGCCCCAATAATGACCGCCCCCCCCCCAGACTGATAGACATGATAGACACTGATACAAACAATGGAAGCGTATAGTTTGCAGTCGATTCTCCTCTCTATGTGGGCATTTTGCGTCTCTCTGAGGTCGTTTTGAGTCTCTGCGGCCGTTTTATGCGTCGCCGTGGTCATTTTGCATCTCTGCGTGGTGGTCTCGTGTCTCTTTTTTTGGTTGTTCTGAGTCTCTTTGCGGTCGTCTGGCGGACTATCCGACGAGAAATGCTACCGCTTCACTTCAAGCAGAAGCCCTGGCCCAGGGGTCCAACGTCATGCCCCCTCGGGCCCCGGGTAGGCCCGTTCAGTAATCCTTTCATGCTGAGAGCAGAGTAAGCATAAAGACAGGAAACAATCCCAGCCCAAGCAACATTACAGCATCACAAATCATAGCAAACATGCTGCGAGTGAGGCAATTTCTTCCAGAATTTTCTTTCTAACCTTGATACCTTGATGTCTGAAAAAAATAAATCTCTCTCATATGGAACAATATCCAGCATCCTCAGTGACACACACCGCACTCCCTGTCTGTACAGCTGTACAATATGAGCGTATATACAATACATTACAGTACAGTACAATACAAAACACATCAAACCAAAGTGACAGGACGTCAGGGCACGCAGCAGTAGAACATCAAGTTAGCACGCAGATCTCTGAGTTCTGTGAGTGTGTAAGTGTGTGTGTGTGTGAGTGTGTGTGTGTGTGTGTGTGTGTGAGTGTGTGAGTTTTATGTGTCCCGATTTTCATAAAGAAACAGGTCTCTTTTAGGGACATGATGATATCCATCGTAATCAAAACAAGTGGTTTTGAGGAAACACCAGAAGTACACATACACACACACACACACACACACACACACACACACACACACACACACACACACACACACACACACACACACAGAGAGAGAGAGAGAGAAATCGATGAAAGTGTCTCATTAGCCGTTCTCGATGTCCGTCAGGCTAATTTGAACATCCCGATGGGAGCTTTGCGTCCAGGGGCGGGACATCCTGTCAAGAGGAGAGAGGAGACAGTAGACGCGGAGGAGGTAAGACAACACAGGAGACACACACAGACAAACACACATGCAAGGTAAGTGAATGAAAACATGTACTTGCAGGTATCTGTAAGCTTTGTAAAATCTGACATGGAAAAATAACAGTTTGTGTGTGCGAACCAGAAGCACATTTCCTAAACTTTGGGGTCTTTCACTTTGTTTCCCCTTTAATCACAAATACATGACATAATGTAAAAGTAACCTGAGTGTAATATCCTGGGCTTGCATTGTCCCACAAGACACAAATGTGTACCGCTATGTGCTTCTTCATTTTCATCACCACGCTTTACTCACAGAGAGCCGATGTGAGACCGGAACTTCCAGGTTCTGTTCCAGAAGTAAGCAAACCTCATTCAAAACCCCGTTAACATTTATAACGATGATCTATCAATATATTACAGTACGTCTTTTTGCGCAATGTTCATGGGTAAAGCGTCACCAAAAGGGGTGGGTCCGTGATTGGGTAGCTCAGACATGTCTGCGATAACAGCAGGACACACAGAGGACTGAACACTGCAGAATTTGTTAGACAGCAGAGATTACAGCAGAAAAAAGAAAAAGAAAAAAAAAAGGTTTATGGACGTGGACAAACCGAAGTTATGGTGACATAAGTACCTGTGGTGCCACGCTGGGGAATTTTTCGTGGGAGATGCCCACAAATAAGTTAACTTTGCCAAACTTCACAAAGGCTTTAATCTCAACAACCGCTACCGTGGATGCTGATGTATCTTAGAATATGATGGAGAGCGGAGAAGACGCTAGCCCGCACGTGACGTCGTGTCTTCAGCTCTTTGATCTCTTTTTTTAGGCAGATTATTTTACGCGCTTGCTTTTTACAATATCAAAGGCGAAGGAAATGAAAAAGCTTCAAACCTCCTAGGTGGCGCCTGAGATGTTGGTTACAGCTAAACTTGGCTTGTAATATTTTCATGAATGTATTAAGGAGAATCATTAAGTTCCTCTGCGCAAGACTTTAAGTAGAGTTAACGTAATGTTTTTTGTTGATTAAAATACTAGCAAAGTATTCTTTCTTGTAGCGCGCTGGGTTTGAAAGAAATTTTTGACTTACCTAAAATACTTAAATTACCTAAGGATTTGGTTGGAACATAACATGCAGGTGATGCTAGCCTAAGGCTAAGGCTAACTGTGGCTAACTCCCCAGCCAGCTCACAGTATGTTTTTTTTTTTTTCAGCTCCGTTTTGTAGTTTTGCAGACTTTACATTATATTTTCTCTAGAGTTGTACACTTCAATGGCATAATAATAATATATAAAGGCAAAATAAATGTCAAAAAATCATGTATAGTTAGTCTATTTTGGCATTGTAGGTCAGAACAGTGCAAAGCTAGCGCTAGCAGCTAGTAATTTGATAGTGAGTAAACCCTAAAATTACAGTTTTGAAGTAACTGTAACTGAATGATACATTTTTCAAGTAGTTAAAGAAACACTGCACACAAAAACACACACAGTATATATAATAGGATATTCAACGCAAAGAAAATGGGGTGAGGTTGGGGATTTGAAGATCCGTGAAGCTATTATCGAAAAATTTATTTTGTTCAATGAATCCCACCAAATTTCAACTACTGTTCCTGTTATTTATTTATTTTTTTTTCCTCAGGCTCATTCACCAGACCAGCCCAGCGCTGCAGCCCAGACGCCGGAGGAGAAGAAGGCGTTGCCGGGCGCGGTGAAACTGCCCGGGCCCCCCGTTAACCTGTCAGAGCTGCAGAACGTCAAGAGTGAACTACGATGGGTCACCAAGGATTAACATGTCGGTAGGTGCTCATAGTCGAATGAACGCCCTGGTTGAAACCAGGTCAAGTTTTTGAGCTGTTAAAGACCTCAGACAGAATCAAACAGAACATAAGGTTAAAATATGAAGAATTTGAATCCAAAATAGGAACTTTATAAAGTGTATTATAAAGTTTATTACTATTTTCGTGTTGTTTGTTAAGTACTTTTTAGTTTAACATTGAACATTACACACGTCACACGTAGGATTTGCGAGGGGGCTGTAATCAACTGATTATTTGTATATTTGCTGTAATCATTATTTGAACTCTAAATATATATAATATTTGTATTGACACCAGCCATATCTACCACTGATCCCTTGTGATAACGGCTTATTTGGAAATATCTGAAGCAGCTCTTTTGAGCGCAGTGCGGGGCAGAGCGCGCTCGAAGAGTCCCAAGCAACAGATGCAAAGCAGAACCAAACTAGAGTAAGGTAGCACAGAGATGAGTTTACAAACCGAGTCACTGGTTCTTTGTGAATGATGCAAATCCAGTCCCTGAGAATGAAAACAGCAAATAACTGTATCGCTGTCGGGGGGGGGGGTATTGTACTGTTGAACGCAAATCGAAACACCGACAGCATTTCCATTATTTCCCATGCTCCTTACAGCCAGTAATTTGGCATACTTCATTTTAACATTTATACTTTACAAACGTAGGGCAAACAAAAACAATAAGTTGTAAAAGTTGGCATCTGTTAATATAAGTGAAGCCTTTTAACGAAAAGACTTTGTGGAAAAAAATAGTTTAATAATACTCATTTATAAGCTCATATTCAATATACCTGCGTGTGTATGTATATGGGACGGACAAGGAACCCCTCTCCTAAATGAAAATTGGACTAAATTGGACGACTTTTACGATGATTGGGCAGGTTTCAGGCTCTGAATGGGATACTTTTCGGGAGTCAAGTCTGGCAACACTGAAACGGGCCCCCCCTGCAACGCTGCCCCCCTCTGTTGCTTGATCAAAGGACTGTTTTCCGCGCCAACGGCCGCTGAGTTCGCTGTCAACATTTTGCGACTCGTCAGATGCGTTCGATAGCGATTACCCCTCATGATACTGATAACAAACGTAACACGGGTAGCATTCATTATTCTTTGCTTGATAATAATCTCTAAACAGTATGATTGATATTCTTGCGAAAAACATTTCCCTGTGTTCAAATGAAGGCACCAATATAGCTCCAGAAAAACCTGGGAAAATAAACCAAAACTATCTGTTTGCTTGATACCGTAATGGGTATGTGAGAAAGTATGTTTATTTCCCAATTCGGTAGAGCTTTGATTTATGGTTTAATTTGTCCAGGTTTTTTATGGAGTTATATTTGTGCCTAAATTCAGATTTTTGAAAATACATAAATTATACTTAGAGGCGGTAATATTATTAAGTTTATTTGCCTGTTTGTCATTTAGTTTTACACACTTTGTGTCGCAAAATAGAAATTTTTTTTTTGTGCTCGAACTAAATTATTACATGGTGATAATAATTTCTCAACAAAATATAAATGATCTTTGTTCAGATTCTGTTGAGTTAACTTTACTGCCAGTACAATAACCACTGTTTGGAACTTTCCTTGATGGGCTCATAGTGCAATAGGACAGACCGGACAACATTCGACACCATATACTAATAATAAAGCCACCATATGCATATGTTTATGTATATTAAAATACACAAAGTACCATAAATATAAAAGATAAAGTGTCCATTCATCAGACGCAATTGTCTTCCCCACACCATAGTGAATTCATTCTCAAAACATATGGGATGCATATTAAGTGAATTATGCAATAATGTAAACATAATTAAAACATTGTGTTTCTTTAACAGTGTGAAAAAAGGAAGAGAGACAGATCCTGGAAGTTATTAGTGAGACTTGTCTCCACAATAATTACATGCAGTGGCTGGGGCTCACCACAGGGAGTCAGTGTGGGCCGCTCGGCCTTTGTTTGTGTCGAGCGGCGCGAGTGTTGACACCTCTGTGTGTGGGCGGGAAGGGGGTTGAGTCAGGCTCTATATTTATACCTCACTGGAGAGTGTGTGTGTTTGTTTTATAAAAAGTGCATGTGTGAGGGGCAGTCTGTGCTGTGACTTTATCAGCGGGACACAGAAACCACAATATCCAAACACTGTGGCTGCTCTGCCCTGCCCAAACCATGTGGGTGTGCTGTGTAGGAGATAAATGAGAGAGAGAGAGAGGGATGGAAAGAAAGGAGCAGAAGCTGTTTCCAGTTAGTTATAAACACATTTCTCTGAGGCGGAGCTGCGCTGGAAAAAGACAGATTTACTACATGCTATTTCTGTGCAGGGTCAGGGTATGCATTTACATCGGGAACGTAACATAATTGCGACAAAAATGTAAGCAGCAGGATACTAAATCCGACTGATTTCCGAGTGTCGTTTTGATGGACAACATTTGCCCTGCAATGCAACGCACAGAGAAAGTAGAGGCGCATCTCCCAGCTGTATAAAAATGCTAAGAAAAGTTAGCTCTCAGAAAGCAGAAAATAAAGTGCTGAATATTAAAAAACAAACATTTGGCTTTCTCTTGGGAAGTTTAACGAGTGGGCTCTAGCAAAAAAACAGGAGCCCCGGACCTTGGACGTCAACACACATACGCATGTGAATATGGGTGTCCGCATACTTTTGGCCATGTAGCATATCACTTTTCAGTTAGTACCAAAAGAAAAACCACAACAATTTCTTGTACACTAACTGCAACCACATTAAGGGATGAAAGTTAGCAGATAGCCTTACATACTTTTTTTACTATCAGTACGCAGTTGTACAAAGCTAATGTTTGAGCTAAAAGCTGCTTTTTAAAAAAATAAATAAATAAATAAATAATCACCTTAGCTGAAAAACTTAAATGTTTAAGACAAAACCAAAAATAAAACTGAGATACAACAGGCAATGACTTCCTTGCTGTGAGCTGAGGCTAGCATAACCGCTTCAAATTTCGTGGGTCAGCCAAGCTAACTAGCATTTAAAATTAGCATGGGAATGTGTTTATTCAGCTCACTGCTTTGCTTTAGCTGCGTTCTGAAACTCTTCTCTTTTCAACTGGACTTCAATGTAACATCGCTTGGCGTTTAACTTGAAGTCCGCCTCCGAGAATGGACGCCTGACTAAACCTGGACTCTTGGAGATTGGAAATTAGCGGAAAATAAGGGTATCCGCGAGGGAGATCAAGCCGCAGAGAGAAACTGGAATGGAAGAAGGTCAAGGAACATATAAGTGTCGGAGAGAAAGCGGGTGATAGATCAGCCAGTTCTTATATTTCCTCACAGTGGGCACGTTTGAATGCAGCGACCTGGCCCTCTCCTTGCGGTCCATCTGCCTCTCAGGGGTCAGCAGCTCTGAGACCGCTGATAGCAGAAATCCCTCACAGTGTCTTTATCTGTCTTTTTCCTCCAGGATCCCCCAGCCGGCCAGGCGGAGAGGGAGCCAGATAATCTTCATAGACACAGACTTGGCCACCGCCACTGAAGACAAGCAAACTTTAAGCTAATCCCAGCATGTTCGGAGACACAAACAGCTTTCTGTCAAGCCAAGGTCTGCAGAAAATGTCCAACATTTAACTTCTACTAACACCAGGGAGCAGGCATCCATAGGCTCTCTTTCAATCAGCACTGTTTATCCTACCATTTCAGTTGATGCTGTTTTCTGACTGAATCCAAATTTAAACCATAATTTATATTAAAAAAAGTATGTATTGCATAGATGAAGAACTTGTTTTTTTGCTGTAGCTGGGACTCCCCTGTACTTTGGGACTTTTGGAAGTACTGACTTGAATTGCAATAAAGGGAAATTCTATGCTTTGAATGACAACCAACATAATCAGCTGTGGTTTCCCATCTAACTCTGTGATGACCAACTCTTTTCCATACTGTCAAAACTCCAACGATTCAACACTGATTTATACTGATGCTTTCTATTAAATTATTCCTTTCTGTTTTTCACAATTTGTGGGATGTAGGTTCAATTGTGCTACTTTTTAGGGGGGAAATATTGTTGTTTAAGGGTTATGCATGATGGATATCTTCGGGAAAATACTGCAATAAATCAAGATGGTTCTAAAAAGTCCAACCATTGCTATTCATTCCTGGCTACATATGCTATTACAGTAACTTAGAATACTGGTGTCTTTTAGAGTGAAATATTAGTATCTTTTGTCTTTAAAAAAAAAAAAAATTCATTTTGAAATACTTGTTCTATGTATGTAGAATTTCTTTTAGCCATTCTAGCACTGTGGCTCTTGGGATAGCAATGTTTGGTTGGTCATTCCGTCCACCGCTTTGGTCCAGACTGAAATATCTCCACTACTGGAAGGACTGCGATGAAATTTTGTACAGACATTTGTCGTCTCCACGGGATAAATCCTACTGACTTTCGTAACCCCCTAGCTTTCCCCTCTACCGCCACCAAGGGGTTCCTCATTTGTGGTTTTGAGTGAAATGTCCCGCCAGCTACTGGATGGATCGCCGTAACGCTTGCTGTAGACATTCGTGCTCCCCAGAGGATGATTCTCCTGCAGCACCACCAGCAGTTCCAAACTTTTGTTTATCCAGTGAAATATCTGAACATCTATGTGATGGATTGAAGCAAATTTTTGTACAGACATGCATGGTTTCCAAATGATGAATCCCAATCACTTTTTCACGAGGTTCACATTTGTGTCTTGACTATCGCATGGATTGTCTTGAAATTTGATACAGACATTTACGTTCCCCTCAGGATGAATTGTAATAACTTCGATGGACCTCTGACTTTGTTTAGCACCACCATCTGATCAAAATTTTAATTTGTCCAATACTTCGGTTTCTGGCCAAACACCTGCCAAACGAATGACATTTTGACCAGCTTCCTCTAGACTTTGAGTTTAGCGCCAACTAGGCAATGTTAGCATGCTAAAATACTAAACGAGATATTGAGCCCGGTAAACATTCAACCTGTTAAACATCAGCACGTTAACATGCTGACATTAACATTTAGCTCACGGCACTGCTGTGCCTAAGCATAGCCTCACAGCCGGCTCAATAACACGACCACAGACTCTTTGTCTTGTATCCTTGTCATTTTAAAAAGAAAAAAATCATCTCGCTGCCGAAGTTGACAGCTGCATCAGCTGACAATGACACCCCAAATGAGACAACAGGACACGACAGCAAAGTTTTTTTTGGTGACACAGATTAAAATGGATTACTTCGCGGCAGGGACTCTCTTTTTTGCTGTGGGTGTCAGGAGACTGACAGTAAAGAGAGCAAGACATAATTCATGCACTGATTAAAAAAAAAAAAAAAAATCACTTAAGGCAAAATCAAATAACCTGAAAAATCTGACAAAAAACTAATTAAAGCTTTATTTTTACTGTGATGGAAAATGTAGCTTGGAGAGTTTTTTAGAGTTAGTTTTTATGCTACTTGCAGTTCTTGATATCTCTAACTGTAATATTCTTGTATTATGTGCATATATATAATGGGTATTACTGGGCTTTAGGTACGAGTCAGGGGCACCTCTGTGCACGGAGTCACTTCGACTCCTGACTTAAACCTCCAACTCCATCTGTTTCAGGGAGGAATGCTACGTTGAAGCACACACATGAGATCACCCCCCTCCGCCATCCCCCACACACCTCTCCCTTAATACAGCACATATCCATCATCACATCACATGTCCTCCTGCACACAAACACACACACGGAGCAGCTGTAGCTAAGTTTAGCCTCCATTAGGTCCCAGTGGAATATTCAGCCGAGAAATAAACACCGCTGGTGTTTTAACAACCGTACGGGGGGGATTTGACATTGTGTAGGAAAGATTAAAAACACTCTGCAGCTGCAAAAAAAAAAGGCGTGAGTCTGTTTTCCTCTTTTGCGAGTAGCATGTGCGCTGATTTTTGAACCAGTGTAACCCTTCCTCAAAACAAACGCACCCAACCCCACACACAGATACACACGCAGGCACGCACGCACGCACGCACGCATAAATGAATACACTCTGATCCGTGAGTGTGAGCCAGCATCTATTCAGAGACGATGATCATAACGCAGTACAAAATGTGATTTTCGGAGATAGCTGCAAGAACTTCTGAGTGTGCTCTGAAGCAATGTTTTCCGTATCGATGTGCACGTGTGTGCGTGCATGTATGTGTGTGTTCGTGTGTCAGACAGACAATCGCAAAAACATCAATTAGACGACTGTCAACAAACTGGACAACTTACAGGCCTGATGCTGCAAATAAATCTTACGCCATCCCCTTCTTTCTCTGCATAAAAATAATGGCATCCCTCTGCATCATTGTGAAGCAGGTCATCGTAAGGTTAAATGCCTCCCAAAAGGGCATGGCTTACTCTGATACCAAACGCTATTGCACTACGTTCGACACTTGTAACGTCTTTGACAGCTTGGCAAAACTTCCCATATGTACCTCGCACCGAACCTGCCGAGCGGTGTCTGTGTTTCTGTTCCTGTCGCCATGGCGACGAGGCCGCAGATAGGCGCCGTGGCAACCGTGCCCTAGAATCTTGGTCGCAGACTGCAGCAGCTGTATTTACCGATGAGTTCATCCGCCGGGATAGACTCTAAAACCCTGCCAGGCTCCCTCTTCTCTTTGCATGTGTGTGTGTTCAGTGTGTTTCTCCATGCATCTGCTTGCTTGCCCGGTTGGTGCGTATTTTGGATGCATGTATTTGGGTGATACTCCCTCCCGGACTCAGAGAAAAGGGCAGCTGACAAACACAAAACCAAGAGAGCCGTAATATCCCAGAAAGAGAAAGGAGACTTTGGGACGGACCATGTTTAAGGGCGAAGGGGGGGGGGGGTCACAGGATTGGCAGTTGGTAACCTTCCTATCATGGTATCACATGCTTGTCGCTGCAGACAGAGCAGGACAAAAACACAGATGGAGAGAGCTCGACTAAGGACACGCACTTTACTCTCTTTTCTAACTAACCCTCCTTTCTTTTCCTCTCATTTCCTGCCTCTCGCTTTTAACATCTCATTATCCTGCTCTTCTGCTAATGTCTAATGATTTTCTTTTTGTCAAGGCTTCCTCTTTTTTGATTACGCTCATTGCTCCTTTTCCTGTACTTTCTGCTTTTAATGTTTCTTCCTCTTCCTGACATTTCCGTCTCACGGCTGCTTCCTTGCAACTTCCTGACTAAGCTCATTCTTTAACTTGCTACTCATCCTCTTTTTCCTTCTTTCTAACATCTGTTCTTTCACCTCCTTTCCTTGCGTCCTATCTTTCGGATGGAAAGCTACTCCTTCCTCTATAGTTCCTCCCACAGGACCGGACTTCTCTCCGGCTTCCAACGCCTGCGCTCTGAGAGAAAGATGTGTGATGTCGCCCTCGAAGCCGGTGGCGTCTCCTTTCCCTGTCACCGCGCCCTTTTAGCCAGCTCCAGTGAGTATTTTCGAGCTCTGTTTGGAGAAACTACCGCGGAGAGATTAGCAGGCTCAATTAGCCTCCCGGTGCTAAAACCAGAGGGTTTAGATGCCATTCTGGACTTCCTGTACTCAGGCTGGCTCAGCATATCACCCTCCACAATTTCTGTTGTCCTGGAAGCAGCCAGGTACCTGCAAGTTGAAACGGCTGTGTTGATATGTGAGCGCTTCTTGATTGATGGTATAAGCGCTGAGAACTGCTGCTGCTATGCTAACCTGGCTGAGCAGCATGCACTATCAAACGCACTTGAGGCTGCCAATCAAACCGTCGCTATGGAGATGGGGACATTGCTGCAGGAAAGCAGGGATGATCTCCTCGAGTTGAACATCCAATCACTGATGACGGTGCTTGACGCCAACGAGATACCTGGCGTCAAGGAGGCGGAGCTGATAAAGCTGGCTCTTGACTGGCTGGACGAGAATGGACCCCTCCCACTGCTGAAATCAAATCTTCTGCTGAGTCGTCTGCGCTTCGGATTGGTCGGCGCTTCTGATCTCGCCAACCTCAACCACAGAGCCATGGCCACACCTTTAATCAGAAGTCAGCTGACTCGAGCTTTGGAGTACCACAGGATGGGTCCAGCTCAGCCAATCAGACAGAGCAGGCAGTCCACACTAAGAGCATCGCCCAATCGTGTGCTGCTTGTGGGTGGAGGGTCCAGTGCCGATTGGCCAGAGCAGCAGGTGTTGGCGTTTGATCCAGGAAGCAAGAAGTTTTCGTGTCTGAGTTCCTGTCTCCCGCTGCGACTGAGAAATCACTGTGTGTGCTCAGTGGGAGGTTTCCTCTTTGTGATCGGAGGGGAAGAAGTGAAGGAGGGAGACGAGGATGGAAAAAAGTCTGTCACCACAGCAACGTCTAACCAGGCGTGGCGGTACGATCCTCGCTTCGACCGCTGGGAGCAGGTGGCGTCCATGCTGGAGAGGCGGGCGCAGTTCACCTGCTGTGTGGTGGAGGATGTTATTTATGCCATTGGGGGACAACACACACGACCGGACACCGACACACACACCTCAGTGGCCTCTGTTGAGTTTTACGACATGACCATAGGAGCGTGGAGGAGAGGAGCAACGATGCCTTGCCCTCTTTACGGCCACGCATCCACTGTGCTTGACAATAGCATCTATGTGTCAGGGGGTCTCCCAGGAAACCAGGGCAACATCCATGGCAGTAACCATGGTGATAACCAGGATGGAAACAGGGAGGGCAGCAAAGAGGTCGTGTACTGGGACCTCAAAGGCAGAGTTTGGGAGAAGAGGGCGTCCATGTCTATCGCCAGGTTCAGTCACCGCCTGGCGACTGCCCATGGCTACATCTATGCCCTGCTGGGGATGTACGAACCTTTCTGTGATATAGAGCAATACGATTCACTGTCAGACCACTGGACACGCCTCAGACCGCTTCTCATTGGCTCCTTCAAATATGGTATGGCGTGCATGCCGTCGGGGAATCTGCTGGTATTCGGAGGGAGAAGATGGCGCGACGGACAGGAGGTGATCATGAAGAGTGTGTTGGAGTACGACACAAAAAAAGACCGCTGGAGAGAGATCTGTCAGCTCCCCAGACCTCTCACTGGGACTGAGTGCACACTGCTACCCCTGCCAGACTAAAGTGTACACAGTGTGAGAAAATGTTTAAGATACTGTGCAACTTAGCTGCGCACCTATAGTGGCGCTATTTCACTTACAAGTAGGTGCAAAGTAATCTCAAAACGCTGAGAACGGAGCACACGTTAAAATAACGATGTGACAATATCATAAATTGGACTCTTCCGTCTATCAAAGTTACACGGGGTTGAACACGGGGAACTAAAACTATTGGGTCTCAGTCAGGAAAGAAACAAACAGAAAGCAAATGAGTATCCCCCTCGATATAGAAAGCTTTGTGGCCTGTGTTGAGGAATGAAAGTGGGTTGTCAGAGATGAAATGTTTACCACCACCCGCCTCAACAGCTTCACTTTCTACCCGGACGCCTGTACTACCTTTGTCCTTCGCTATCAAGTTCATACAAATAATTTTTAAACAGAATAAAGAGTTTTATGATGAAATAACATTTTCTCAGTTTTACATTGGCTATATCACTCGACATGGAGAGTGTACCTACATACGAGTTGAAAGTAGGCAAAAAGTAACCGTTGAAAGTGAGAACTATGATGAAATGTATTACATTTTCCATCAATAAATAAAAACTAGACAATAAAGCGAAAGACGGACGAATGGACAAGGTTTAATGCAAAGTGTCAACAACCTGCCTCTGTGGAATCATGCACCGCAGCTCCTGACTAGTAAAACACTTTCCTCTGTTGCCCAAAATATCTCTCGTTCAGAAAAAAAGGTTTAGCCGCTTGACCTGCTGCACTGCTTTGATAAGAAAACACCCTGCGAAAGTTATGTGTCTGTTGGCAACGTTACCTGACGTTACGGTGGAAGAAAAAGATGAATGGACAAACTTCATCTACCGTCCATTGAGAATCAGACAAAAGGTCTAACTAACTATCCAGCGCTGTGGATGTGGAGGTAACATTGACATTGCTTTCAGTCGGCTATCTTTAGTGTTGCTATTAGGAGGAGTGAGTGAGTTCCAGGATTAATGTCGGCACATAACTTTCCACGCAAAACGATACCTTATTGTTGTTGACACACTTCTGGTTTTTTTTACAGAAAAAACAAACATATAACATAAGCATTGTTTTTCTACCTTTGCACAGAGCCAAGCTAGCCATTTTCTCCCGTTTCCAGTCTTTATGCCAAGCTAAGCCACTCCACATTATCAGGTATACACTTTGCTTGTTTGCTTTCTTACAGAGGCTTAGATGAGAGGATCAGTACCACTCTCGTGTCAGTTTATATATGAAGCAAAAACCCTGCATTAACTTCCCGTAGAACTACATCTTTTTGTTTTTACACTTTGCTTTTTTACATTTTAATCAAACGGGATATGAAGTTTTAGTTAGTGGGTTTTATTACAGGTACTTGTAGGCTGTTTTTATTAACCCTTGGAAAGAGCCAGGCTAGCCATTTTGCCTTTGCTTCCTGTCTTTATGCTAGGCTAGCTAACCATCTCCTGGTTCTAGCTATAGATTTTCTTTTCAAACTCTTGACAAGAAAAAGAATGTGTAGTTCCCACAGTGTTGAACTATTCATTTAAGAAAAACATGTCAACACTATTTACAAAATAACACTGGCTAAAGGGGACATTTTATTGTATTTTTGTTGTTGTTTTCGAGTGCATGTTCATATCATATCGCTAACGCTGATTTGACTGATTTATTTACAGGTTTAATTACAGTAATTTAGATTTATTTACAGTATTCCATGTTTTTAGATATTTAGCTAATACTGTTATGGAGAGTTTATTACAACAAATGTAACAGTAGAATAAGCTTTCAGTCCGAGCTCACCAAAAACAACAAGCGATCACCAGTTAGAAGTGAGATAGTGTTTTGTCAATGATATTCCTGTGACCTAATGTGGAAAATGTTCTACAAATAGCACTAAAACAGGAGCTAAGGACAGAGATAAAGCGGGTTTGGAGAACGAGTGGAGGAGAGGTGAGGAGATATAGTCAGAAGAAGGTAATTTCTTGAATAGATTCGTGTTCAGGAGGAGGCTGAGCCAGACTGCGGCGGAGGCTATCAGACATAAGAGAGAATAGAGCAGAACTCAGAACAGGAGATAGGGTGATGGAGGTGGAGGGGGGTGTCTTTGAAATAAAAACAACAGTGAAGCTAAGCTGAATATTTCATAGAAGTTGTAGATAAAAGTTCCATGCATGTGACATTCCTGTTTATTTACTAGTGATGAATAATTCAAGTTTTCTATAAGATAGATACGGAAATAGAAGCAAACCAACGATAACCCTTTTTCTGTAGGGGTTTTCTCATTTCACCCAATTCTGTCGGCACTGGCAGCCAAATGGAAAAAAGTGGGTTAAAGCTGCAGAGTAGAAGAAGCGTTTGCAGGAAACCATATGCTTGATTTGTGGCTAGTAGCTTGGTAACCTGCTGGAGTTGACTATTCGTGCGTGACTTTTGTGCTTGTATCTGCTTCCACTTAATCCTGAACACATTCTGTGCCGTCCGCATAAACGTTACTTATTTAACATGTTCCACAATGTCTGAGGGTAATATTGCATTCAAAATGAATTGGATGCCTCGTTATATCCTGTAGTCGTTATCGTCAATAAAAATATGCATGAAAAAAATACTTTTTTGCAGTGTAGTGCACGGGTACGACTTCAAAACTTACACATACAGGCAACTTAAAGTACTTTATATACAAAATCAGTTTAATTGTCAATTAAGGTCAAAAAATTGTTAGAATTGAATGCAGTTTTTTTTTTTTTTTTGCAGAGTGGTACAATTAAACATTCCAATTGGTAATTATCATTAAGTAATGTATGTGTATTAATTCTGATGGATCAAATAAACTCAGTGTAATCACACCTGCATGATAAGATCATAAACCACTGGAGAATATTTGAAAAATTCACACATTCATTCAGTTACTAATATGTACGAATAAAGGTGGAATTGTGAAATTGACGTGTCATGGTGTTTTTCTTTAATTTATCTCAGTTTCAGTCAGAGTCATTTGAACTAAATAGCATCTTATCTTAATGTCTCGCTAAGATTTTCTCTGACGACAACCTGCCTGGTTACTTTACAAGCTGGTTTATTATCGAAAATCAAATGAGGACGGTTGACGCAAACATTTCGGATCAGGGTGGTATTAGGTTAGCTAATATTTCTGGACAACTGGCGCAGCTTAGCTTCCTCGAGGAATGCTGCTGTACATTTTTCCGAAATGTTAATTTTACGACTTAATCATAAATATGAGTTTCGCTGATATAATATTTTTACTGACGATCTCAGTGAGGGTGGACAGTCTATTCACATTTCATTTAATCATTTTCTATTGAAATACAATCAACATGAGGTTCATATTAACAGTCTACAGTGGTTCACTAGTAGGCTGTACATGTAGACTTAAATGTCCAAAAGTATGTGGACACCATAGTACAGCCCAGAGAGCTGCTATCATGGCTGTAAACTCTTATTAGTTGTAGCCCTAATAACAAGGCTGATTATTTTCTCAGTTGCTCGATTGATCGTTTGCTCTATAAAACATCAGGAAATAGTGAAATATGCTCCTCACAGTTTACTAAAGCACAAGCTGACTTCATTAAATGTTTTGTTTTGTCCGATCAACAGACCAAAACCAGAAAATGTTAGATTTGCTTTAGTCTAGGACCAAGATAAACACCAAATTTTCACATTTGACAATGTGAAAGCACCCAATTTTTCAATATTTTTGTTTGGAAAAATGACTTGATTGACTGATTATCAAAATATTTGGCAATTGCTTTCCTTTCAATCGACTAATCGTTGTAGCCATACTTGTTTTATCTTTCACTAATTATCATTTTGTGGCATCTCATCTTTTTCTAATGTGTAATCGTTAATCATTAAATTTGTTGTCCAGTCATTGTTTTCACAGTTTCACAGTCGCTCCCAGCAAAGGCACAACTCCTTGTCTCCACTGGGAGTGTGTTTAGCTCACTGCACAGCTCTGCACCTACGTGCAAAATCAGAGGAGCTAAAAAGATCCCGCTTCGGCGAGAGCGTTCGAGGAGTAGAACAAATGTCAGCGTCAATATTTGTCGCACATCGGACACAACAGTGAATGTATAACTCTGTAAGTGAAACTGTGACGGATCAACTGAAACCGACCGCTGGTATTCACATAGTCTTACTGCAGCTGTTACCGGTGCACATCATCCCTCCGGCCCTCTCCTCCTCAACGTCCACAAATCCACAAAAAAAAAAAACAATCCACAAAAACAGCGTCATCCAAATCACCAAACTTTATTGACCCACCCTCTTCTTTCAACAGAACACGTAGATTGATCACGTAAATAAATACTGTTTGTTTTTTTTAAACCATAATTTATAGCTTTAACATTAAACAATCTTTACTCAACGACAGTCTGTCCAGAAAAACCCGATAGAATTAGAGAACATGATCCAAGACACTTAGTTTGCACTCTACAAAGAGAGATCTACTGTATCTAGAGATTTCAAACACAAAAACAGAAAAGGAAATATTGTGTTTATCTACAACAAAGACATGCTACTACAACCAACCACGGGCAGCAGCATAGAAAGAGCATTCAAACTGAGAGGACTGTGTGTTTTTCTGTGCGCTTATTGGTGTGTGCACGTGTATTTGCGTGTATGATTGCTTTCTTAGTTTTGCGCAGTGTCTCTGAGTTTCAAGTCACTTGGCGGCAGCGTACATCTAACGAACTAATGTATTTTTATGAGATCCATATATCAATTCCTATGCAAATATTTCCTCGTATTCTCTATGTGATCATGCTGGACACGGAGCGGCCGAGCGGTCTCCGAGGAAAAGCCCACACTTTGAAACGCGTACACTGGTACATGAAGCACAATCAATGAAACTGTCAGGAGCCATCTTGTGATAAAGGGTCTAAACTCTTCTACTTTAATTGAAGTAGAAATGAATGAGGCGACCAGAACAGCTTCACCACTTGTTTTTTGTCTCACATGCCTGTAGTCGCCATGGTGACAGTATCTCAGTTTTTATGGTTAGGATGAAGGTGCCCATTAAAGCTACTAAAAAAAAACAAAAACAAAACAAAAAAAAAACCTGAAAATAGATCCAGAGGCAAAGTACAAGAATCTCGTCTCCCCCTTTCAAGGTGTTCCCACTTTGTTAAAAGATATAATGGGATTGGGGAATGTGTATAAATAAACTTTATTGGTTTTATGGAGATACATGCCTCATTTACACCTGGCACTGACATGCCATCCGTGTCTGGATTTCCCATCTCTAGAGGAAAATGCATGTCGGGCTCGCATTGTGATCGGATCCCAGCCAGGTGCAAGTGCAATTCGTGGACCATATTCAGAATCAGAATCTGAATCCGAAATGGGTTTTCACATACATTGAAATTTTTCCATAGTGTTTTTGAGCCCAACGGTCAAAATATACAAAGTAAGAGAAAAGAACAAAAAAAAAAAAATCCCTTTCGTAGAACCAAATGTTAAAGGTTGCTTAGCTCCACCTCTTCCTGTGAGATTACGCTGCCCGGCAAAAGTCAGAAGTTGTAGCAGTGGCCAGCAAGATGTCTCCCACAAAACGAGATTTAAAAATTAGAAGCCATGCCAGCCGATGGCATCGCTTCCCTTGACCTGGCACGCGCCTTGTTTGTCGACATCTGTAAGCGAGATCCGATCCCAACGCGGGCACGATTGAGATGATAAGAGTGCTTATTAATACCAGGTGTATACGCCTGTGGAGGAGATGTCATCATCCAGAAACAGATCCCATATTAATACAAGGTGCAAGTGGCACCGTAAACTGCAAAAAAAGAGAAAGATGAAGAAAGTATTTTAGGCCTAGGGAGGAATCGATGAGCGCTATAGTACCTACAAGGGGATTGGTCCCTGTGGGAATACATCACCAATTAGATCCTGAGACAGAACCAGGCCATTACGTCGCTGCACGTAAATCAATAGAGACTTTTCAAGTGTAGTAACACGATGATGATCCTTAACTAAAAGATAAAAAATAAATAAGTAAATAAAACTTGATGTACCAAAATATCAAACATAGCACAACATGGGCTTCTAAATGCGACATAAACTGTGTCGAAGTGTAAGTTAACAGCGTTAAAATGTTCTGAAGGTGGATTTTTCCCTTCAATGGGTCCCGTCGAGTGTGCATGCTTCAGGTCCAGCCCAGCACAGGACGTGTTTCTACCAAACCGGCACAAAACAAAGTGTCTAAAACTAGATAGTACCCGAGACTAGTTGATTCAAAAAAAACAAAACAAAACAAAAAACAACAAAAAAAAAGGACCAGTGCTTATTGTTCTCTGCTGTAACACTCACTGTGGAGAAAATATCATCACAGACATCAGGTGAAAGGCCTGATGGGATACAACGTGTGTCGCTCCGAGGCCATTAGACACTGTCTTATGAGACACCGTGCAGTCAGTATAAACATGGCACAACAAGCAGGAGGGAGTCGTGGGGATCCCTTACATCCATGGGGAGTATTTTAGGTATAGAAGCTAACAGAAGCTAACATGTAATACTTGAGAATCAGTCTCGCGTCCGCCCCCGAGCCAGCTGGAGTGGCGTGACCAATCAGCTCGTGGGCCGATGGGACGCGAGGGGCACAAGAGGCGTCTCCTCAGAGAGCTGTCGCGTTGCACCTGTACACCGTGGCCGCCGAAAGCTATCGGGAGATGCGGATCAGGTTGTCCTTACTTCCCTCTCTTGAAACCATCCGCCACTATCTGCTCCGATGCAAAACCTTCGCCGACCGCAACCCCCGCTGCGTCGAAACGTCAGCCGCAGTTTGTTCGACTCTTTTTCCGGAATCAGGAGATGGATGAGAGCAGCTTAAGCGTGTGTGTGTGCGTGTGTGTGCGTGTGTGTGTTTGCGACCGTGTGTGAGAGGGTGTTTTACAGGTCAGACGTGGGTCTCGATGTAGGAGTGTGTGTGAGAGAGCGAGGGGGTCAGTGGCGGGCCGGGGTCTGATTCGGCAGTGGAGTTTGGCTCCTGAGCGAACAGCTCCTGATAGGCTCTCTTCCACTCCTGGAACTCAGCCGACGACAGCTGGGGATTGGCCAACAGCCTGTCAATCAGCGCTAGCTCCCCCTCCCTGTCCTATGAGGATGCAGAAACACAGGAGGGGCGGGTCACTTTTTTTTTTTTTTTTTTGGTTTTAACCACTATTCTCTAAAACGTAGACACACGAAAAGCAAGACACACACTTAAGGGGATACACTGAGTTTGGGGAGATTTCACATCAGAGCAGTGAGAGGTGGTCAAACTATTTTGGTAGATAATGAGAATAAAGACACTAAGATCATCCTATTTTGCTTTTAGTAGATTACGTGTTTGGTTTTTCTACGATGTAACTTCAAAAGTTAGAAGGAGAAAATTAATTTGTAGCTGCTTTAATGCTTAATTATAAGTAAAGTACACCTCATAAAGGGTTTATCGGTTACTAAATGCTCTATTGTGCCTTTATTGGTGAATAAACCACATACCAATGCTTTATAAATTGGTTATAACCCATTAACAAGACATATTTGGGTTGCCAGATTGTGAAATATGCCTTTGGCGGGAGGTTGTCCTTCCCCCAGCAAGATACAGCTCTTTCATTTATCAGGATGCCACATCAATGGCTGCAGAGCATCTGGACCAAAATCCATTTAATAACAGTTACAACTGCAATTGTCACGGATTACTGTTAGAGCCTTTTTATTAATTACTTATTTAGAATTTAAATTAATGACTTATTTAGAAAAAACTGAACACGACTACCTTTTGCTGTTGGCTTATTTGAACGGGAGAAAAACATGCGACTTTTCCAACATTTGTCAATGCAGAATCTTTTGCTTTGTTGGGGACAGAAAAAGTCACAACCGTTTACTAACGACGTACTAACATTTCATCACTGTTCGGGGGAAAGCCATGTGTCTCCAAATTTGGTGATTTTGAATTTTTTTCCGGAATCAGGAGATGGATGAGAGCAGCTTAAGCGTGTGTGTGTGCGTGTGTGTGCGTGTGTGTGTTTGCGACCGTGTGTGAGAGGGTGTTTTACAGGTCAGACGTGGGTCTCGATGTAGGAGTGTGTGTGAGAGAGCGAGGGGGTCAGTGGCGGGCCGGGGTCTGATTCGGCAGGGGAGTTTGGCTCCTGAGCGAACAGCTCCTGATAGGCTCTCTTCCACTCCTGGAACTCAGCCGACGACAGCTGGGGATTGGCCAACAGCCTGTCAATCAGCGCTAGCTCCCCCTCCCTGTCCTATGAGGATGCAGAAACACAGGAGGGGCGGGTCACTTTTTTTTTTTGGTTTTAACCACTATTCTCTAAAACGTAGACACACGAAAAGCAAGACACACACTTAAGGGGATACACTGAGTTTGGGGAGATTTCACATCAGAGCAGTGAGAGGTGGTCAAACTATTTTGGTAGATAATCAGAATAAAGACACTAAGATCATCCTATTTTGCTTTTGGTAGATTACGTGTTTGGTTTTTCTACGATGTAACTTCAAAAGTTAGAAGGAGAAAATTAATTTGTAGCTGCTTTAATGCTTAATTATAAGTAAAGTACACCTCATAAAGGGTTTATCGGTTACTAAATGCTCTATTGTGCCTTTATTGGTGAATAAACCACATACCAATGCTTTATAAATTGGTTATAACCCATTAACAAGACATATTTGGGTTGCCAGATTGTGAAATATGCCTTTGGCGGGAGGTTGTCCTTCCCCCAGCAAGATACAGCTCTTTCATTTAATCAGGATGCCACATCAATGGCTGCAGAGCATCTGGACCAAAATCCATTTAATAACAGTTACAACTGCAATTGTCACGGATTACTGTTAGAGCCTTTTTATTAATTACTTATTTAGAATTTAAATTAATGACTTATTTAGAAAAAACTGAACACGACTACCTTTTGCTGTTGGCTTATTTGAACGGGAGAAAAACATGCGACTTTTCCAACATTTGTCAATGCAGAATCTTTTGCTTTGTTGGGGACAGAAAAAGTCACAACCGTTTACTAACGACGTACTAACATTTCATCACTGTTCGGGGGAAAGCCATGTGTCTCCAAATTTGGTGATTTTGAATTTTTTTTCCTGGAAACACCGGAGGACCGACTGCTTCTCCATGGGATGTGAGAACCGTCTCCTACTTCTTAAGCCTAATCAGTCCATTAAAAAGCCCATTATCTGAAAAATGTATTGTCACGCGGCTGAAAGCGGGGCTATTTCTTCAGCTCACGAACAGCGGACATTTTGGAGACACGCGGTTTTCACAGCTCGGCGACGATTTGTAACGGCAAGCATGGCGGCTCAGTCTGATATTAGTTATGGCTTGTGACCGAACTGTTAGTCATTAGTGACTGACTGACCATTAATCAAACCATAGAATTACAATTTCTGCTAAGAGCTACCTTTCTTATTTACATGAGGATTGACTGATGATAGGACGTTGTGTGACATTAAGTGACTTAATATCTGAAACGGTCTAGAAATGAAAGTTTTTGCGTTGAGGACACGGACTTAGTGATATTTCAGTAGTAATATTTGTTAAAAAAAATTAACTTTGGATTAATAAAAAGGTACTTTCTTACTTTGTAGGCCGCTACCTTATATCCAAACTGACTGTTTCAATCAACTGATGACAACAGATAATACTGCTTGTTTAAGTCTGGGTCTGTCCACTTAAGCGAGTTTTCAATCCTTTCCAGTCTTTAATGCTGCAGATGTCACCTCCAGGGCACGGTTCCGTCAGCTACGATGGCGATATTAAATAGAAAATATGCACGCCTCAGTTGTTTCCCCCTGCAAACCAGTGCAGGTAAGTCACTGCCGCCTGAACACACAAGTACAATCTGCTCCCTTGTAAATAGCAATTAAGGGTAGGGTCTACCAGGGTCACACGGGTGACTTTGGTGTCTACTAGATGGTCTCATTATTTGACAGAGAAGCCTTTCATCCAAACTCCCCCTGAAACTCAATGTATTCCTTTAGGAGACGCCAGACAGGGAACAAACACGTAAGCTCCTCCACCACACCTGCACCGGCAGACTCGGGCAGCCAAAGCCACAGATCCTCCCGAGAAAGAGCCACCGTATCCACACGCACAAGCGACATAAGCCCCCCACGGCCACGCCAAAACCATCCCCGCCCACGTACACGGAGGAAGCAAACAAAAGATACAAACTCTAGAGACAAAAAAAAAAAAAACAGCAGCCACAGCAAACGAGCCATTCACAGGCACCCAGCCCAGGAACATAACTGCTGCTCCTATAGCATAAAGCCACAGACGGCTGCTTGACAGAGCTCGATAGAAAAGACTCAAAACAAAACCGAGGAGACAGACTAAGACAGACGACACCACTAAAACTAACAAGACAGAGACATTTTCCAGCACTTGTGTGTGTGTGTGTGTGTGTGTGTGTGTGTGTGTGTGTGTGTGTGTGTGTGTGTGTGTGTGTGTGTGTGTATACGTGTACATCATGGTCAGAAATGAACAGTGAATCACACCTAAAAAAGCACGTGACGGTATCTTCTAATTATGGCTTTATAAAATAATTATGAGTACCATTTCATCCATTTCGCCCCGCTCACATTTAATAGTGTGAGGTGCGTTCACGTGCGTGCGCGTGATTACTTTAACCCCGTCCACGCCGGATAAGAAAAGAACGGTGGACTTTGGTCAGAAAACGATGAGATTTTCAGTTTTAAGAAGGAGCAAACGTGCGCTACGTCGAGCGGGACGTAAAGGAATATGCCGGCCGCATACAGAGTACACTTCACCACGGAGGGGGTGAAAGACGGGCTTGTGAACAAAGATATAGGAAGAAGTGCACCCTCGGTTTCTGTGGGATCTGACAGTGGGATATGAGACATGTGCGAGATATGACACATATTGCAATTTAAAGTTATAATCCTTAAGACTTTCATTGAATTAGACCTCAACTTTGATACTGTTTATAGTTGAACTTTTTCTGCAAACAAAGCAAACATTTCCTCTCGCTTCCCGTCCGTACTAAAAGCGTTCAACTGGCGAAACACGGGCTCGGCCTTTTACCGCGAAGCAGTCGCAGGAAAAACGCAGTATATTTGGCAACCGGGCGCTGAACGCAACGGTTCATCAGAAATGCATCTGCAAGACAAAAACATGATCATTTTGGGCTTTTTTTTTTTTTTCCCACAGACCATCCGTTTTAAATATCGGAGGGAGGAATGGAAAAAGAAAGTATCTGCACCATGTGCAGTACTAAATCAGACGGTGGTTTTTTTTACCTACTTCTTTATCAAGACAAGTCTGTTTGGCTGCACTGTAAATAGATACACCAGTTGCTGTTTTTTCTGTATTTCTGACAAAGAAGTAGTACGTTACTACGGTAACCATGGGTGTTGCCAGTTCAACCAAAGCAGAAGTCTTAGGGA
Organism: Xiphias gladius; assembly: GCF_016859285.1. NCBI lineage: Eukaryota > Metazoa > Chordata > Actinopteri > Istiophoriformes > Xiphiidae > Xiphias > Xiphias gladius. The sequence goes on along the minus strand of NC_053404.1, from coordinate 18,848,830 downwards.
TTATAACTCTAATATGAAACAAATCTTAGTGGAAAAAATGTTTATTTGCAGCAATAAATCGCATGATATCCATGTATTTATGCTGGTGTGTGTTTTTGCGTGCACATTTACACCTTTAGTACGTTCCTGGTACACGCGTCTGTGTGTCGACACGCGCAGGGGCACGAGAGTGTGAACCAACCTTCAGCGTGGACGTCAGTATGCGGAGGCGGTGCAGGCGCTCGTTGAGCTGAGGGTCGGCGGCCCGCCGGAGGAACGACTGCCTGAACTCGGACTGACCTTTGGCCTCCGGCCCGCGGCCTAAGGGGCACACCCCGCCCTGCTCGCACGCTCGGAACAGGTCGCCGAGGGAGGCGCCTTCGCTGCCACCTTCCAACGCAGGAGGAGAGAGAGAGAGTCACACAGTTAACGGGTATTTAGACCCTCATTCACTCCTCCATTCACACGCGTGTCACCAGCTTTGAAGTTAAAGGCTAAAGAGCAGTCAGAAATCTGATTAGATCGAGTTGTGTCTCAGAGCAGCCACTGGGGGACAGCAGCACACACCCCAACACTCGTATCCCACTTTATAATGACTTCTATAGAATGATTACTAATAAGGATAAATCCTGCTCTGTCTTTGTCTTTCCTGCTAATTCAACTGCTTGACAAATGAATATGGTTATTACATTTCATAGTTCATATCTTCGTTCATTTTTTTTCATTTTCTGTTTCCTAATAAATCTATCAGATCACCTGATTACATAAATTAGTCTTGTTTACTATTTTAGTGGGGCACTTTTCTTCCTGTATGCCGCTGGGCTCACCTTGGCAACGGGCGCACCATTGTCTCATTAGCCTCATTAGATCAGTGTATGACTGGAGTCTGCGTTGCCCCTACTGGATACGGATGATGATTTAAATGGAAATGTGTCTGCCTGAGAGCGTTTTTATTTCTGGCACATGTACTGACGTCAACGTCTTCAACTTAAAACAATCTCTTTTCTCTCGGGTCTCCGGTGGCTGTCGTTCGGAGTGAGACACATTTTTGCTTCCTGCTTTTACCTGACGTCCGCCCACCCGCCCGCACACAACACAGCACAAAATGTGTTATCTTTGTGCTCTTCTCCATTCTCGTATGTTCTGAAGTGTTCCACACCACTCGCATGTTCCCGACCGAACTTACCGTTGTGCGTCTGCTGCTCTTCTTTGGCAGGGGGCGTGAGGATTGTGTGTAGGTTGCTGTCTCTCGGCAGTGTGAAGCTGCGGGGTTTCCCTCCCTGCGTTGCCATGGGAATCAGCCTCTGCATCGCCACGGGCAACGGGACATTCCTCTGTGCGGGAAGCGTGTAGACGGCCCCGGCCGTCATAGTCCCGCCTCCCGGACCAGGCTCGGCAAAGACGGCGTCCTCTGTTACACAAAGAAAAGAGGAGGAGTAACAGAGAAATGAGAGTTTCATCTTTGGTCAAACTAATCAACTACTGAAGAGAATTATCAGCGAGGCATCACTCATACATAAAGTACATGTATGAACATAAAGTACTTGCACATACATACAACACATTTCCAAACATTATGCCAGGGACAAGGAATGCTGTATTAAAAATATTACAAACAAACCTAACCACACAACCCAGACCTCTTCGGAACATATTTGGTGTAGAGTCATAAAATCTTTTCTTTTACTTTATTACTTGCAAAACGTTTCACCATATACAGTATTATGACGGTGAAATCCTCCGTAGAGCGATGCCCAAGTAACTGGAGGAAGGCCAACGACCACACGAACTACACTAGTGCTGCAGCAACAAACCTACACAATTTCTACGCATTTCTCAGTGTCGGTATATAAATTGTTAAACCTTCCGAGTTTTTTCAGACGTCACGGAATATTTATCTTTCAGGTCACGTCAACCGGTTGGATCCACGAAGCCTCCGGTTAAACGGGGCGTTACCTAACGGTCCGGTCTGTAAATAGTGCAGCCCAGCCTCAGTCAGCGGTGTCTCAATCAGGTCCTGCCAAGAACGCCTCTGAGAGGACGAGGAGCGGCCCGGGGACCCCGTCTCGCTGCTGCCCCCGGCGGGACTGGATCGGTACTGCGGGAAGGAACAGCAGGGACAGACGTAATGTTAGCCGTCGACGGAACATTATTCATCTCAGATAAATCTTTTGAAGAATAGTCAGGTATGCAATGCTAACAAAAATGTTTGGTTGTTTTTTTTTGGGGGGGTGAATGTTGACGTCTTGTCAATACAAAAGCGTTTGTAGTTTTGCTTATGTTTACATACTGAACATAAACATAATCTTTTAATTTTAATGCAGCGAGGTGGATGGCACGTATACTCATTTGCTTCAGACAGTGTTCGAAACCTGGCAGCTAAAGCGAGGATTTTCGTTTTATCCGTGTAATGTTTAAAAACTCGAAAAACTGCCAGATTTGGTTCATTTAAAAGGTAATAAATAATAATAATGAATGAACAAAAAAATGAAATAAATGAAATTAAAAACAAAAAAAACCAACTTTATTTATGTTCCACCACTGGCCCCGTATTGGCTGCGATATTCATTACACACCACAATACAAGTGCAGGAAGAACAAACAACATTCTAACAGCTAGAAACGGGGACAAAAATGAAGGGCGGCCCTGGGAACAAAGGCCATTAAAATAATTTCTAAGGTTATTAAAATCCCCATTGGCAGGATGAATGCAATCAGCAATTTGTGAGCCAATTACATTATGGCATCACACTGAGTGCAAATTTGACATTTTAACCCTGAAAGTGCCGCGAGAGTAAAGCTCACAGAGAGTCCGAAATGGAAAACGATTATTTTCCAGGAAGCACGAATATGGGAAGCAGCAAATTACACATTGATATGTCTGGTAAACAGCTTTAAATTTTGCTCCGATCTACAGAAAAGAACAGTTAGTAACCCAAAGTTACTTGATAAATATTCAGTGCATATTTCGTGAAAATCAGACCATTTGTTCATACAGTATATTTTGCTCTGTAACAGACGGACAGACTGAAAGACAGATGACAGAGGGGTCGAAGGACCAAGAACCCGTCTGTCTGAAATCATCAATACACAGTATTTAGCTTCAACACGGCTCATTACATACGTGATCTTCTTCATTACTTTATGTATAATTTTAGAACCATCACCTTTCGCATTTATTTAGTGACAAAACATCACACACAGACCTCGACAGGATCGCATCTGTACTGCACGTCGCTGCTGGTGCTGCCCCCCGGCTTTCTCCCACTGTGTGTGGTGCCTCCCCCCGGAGGACCGGGGTGGTACTGCGGCTCTGCGGCGGCCGCCGCCGCCGCCGGTGGCTCGCCACACAGGAAGTCCTCCTGGGAAGAGCGAGAGCGCGACGTCTCGGTGGAGGACAGCCGAGTGGTTCGGCCCTCCAAGTAGGCACTCATCTAACAGAGAGAGGAAAGAGCGACGGCGCGGCCGACGTCAGTTGAACACCTGTGCGTCGTTCAACCGTAATGACAGTGTTTGGGGCGTATGACTGCGTTTGAGTGTTTTTAGAAAAGGCAAACAACAAAAAGACTCTTTATTACCATGATTTTCAAATACTCTTATCTTAAAAACTTAGCAGCCCGTGTGTCTGGTGAACCTGATTACTTGAACTAAAAAGGTGCTGTAATAACTTTTGTTGTTTTAGTTTTTCCTTTTATCCTAGGCTTAAAAAAAAAAAAAAAAAAAACAGCTCCAAGACAAAGACTCTTAATGTAGAGCAACCAGTTCCAGGACCAATTATAACGACAATTATATCAAATTTAGCCCTACCACTCCCTGTAGGCTCGACTGACGATAACTTTAACTGTTACAATGGACTGTGGAGGAGCAGTGAGCATGATTTTTGCCTCACAGTACAGTATGTGCATTATATGAGCATGTTATATAGTCGTGTGTGTGTGTGTGTGTGACTCACCGATGGAGGCCGTGGGTAGGTATCGTATGGAGGTGGGGGACTGTCCTGTTTGGGGCTGGAGGTGGTGTCATCCTCATGTTCGCTCTCACTCCAGTAATCTGCAGGAAACCCACACGCGTACCGTCAGAAACACAAGCTACCCATCTATTTTTCTCTAAGTCCCTCTCAGGCACGTCACACAAAGATCATAAATACACCACGGGAGGTGGAAAATACACTAAAATAAATATACTGCATCATAACCACACTGAAAGTCCAGTGGGAATACAGCAGGGGTATGTTGGTGGTCCAAGACACCGTCCTTCGGTAACCAGCTGCTGAAGTGCCCTAGGGCAAGTCACAGAATGAACCCTCACCCTGCTCCTGGCGCATCCTCTCGCGCTCGGCGTAGCCCACGGCAGCCATGTTGAGACGACTCAGCCATCTAACAGAGGGACAGAGCGTCCGGAGGTGAAGATCAGGTTAGGATTAAATGGATTTATAGCATCGCAACACCCAAACTGACAAAAAAAAAAAAAGAGGAGGATGCAAAACGAATGAACCTGCAGGCTGAATCCACATTACACTGACAATGAACACAACCAAATGCATTAAGGAAAAAACATCTTAATTCGAATGATGATCGAAAAGTAAAATAAATATGCACATTTAAATGTAATGGTGGGAAAAAGGACCAGTGGGCTAGCTATGATAAATCACAGTTATATCAAAATATCATAAAAATAGCTGTTTAAAAGGAATAGTTTGACAACTTATTGGAAACAAGGGAAACGATCTATTTCAGACTTCATTTGGAGAGGGTTTTGCACAGATCGAAACTTTTGCCTCTAAATGATTTATTTATTTTTTTGTTACTCATCACGTCCCGCATAAACGCAGCCCTCGTTTTTATCATCAAATGAGAAACATATTTGTTCTGGGGATTTTAAACAGGGAGCCGCACTCTTGCCACCCAGCCGGGAATTTTCCCCTTCTGCGTAACCTTCGTCCCTGTTTAGCACCTGCTGCTTTACCTGTTCATGTCATCCACTCCATCTGCTGCAAAATAGAAACTCTTGACCTTGGGGTGACATGCTTTGAAAGCACTAGAGAAACATGGGGGGACAGAGGGAGTTATTTTTGCAGGCAAAACATTCATACATAAGAGCACATAAACTGCACATGCACGTGGACAAGTAAATACACATAAATATGCAATAGACCTGTTCTGATCATGCACTTACTACTTCTTGCGACATTCACTGGCCCGGTCGATCTTGAACTCCGGAAGACTGACAAAACCCTCTGCCTTCTCATCCTGAACAGAAAGAGGGATTGAAGCTATCAATCAGGAAGACAAATAAAAAGCTCAAGGGAAGCGGGAAATAAAGGGAAAATTCCAGTTTATTGTAGTCTGGTGAGATTACGGCGGCCACTGGGGCCCTACGGCCCGTGCTAACTTTGTACCCGCCCGTACCCGTTGTAGGGATTCAGGGAAACGAGGACTCACTCAAAAGAGCAGATATCGAGGCAGGCTGCACGAGCCGTGAAACGTGTGTTTGCTATCAATCTATCCAATAGTTGTCAAGACATTTCACTAGCCTGAGCCTCGTAGTGGCGTCAGAGGAAAAAGTCAGGGGCTCGTTAAAGCGGGTAGAATTCACCCTCGTGTGAATATGGGCGTCTGTACAAAATCCATGGCGATCTGTCTGATAGATGTTGGGATAATTCAGTCGGGTGGAGTGATAGACCGACGTAGCCATTCGTAGAGCTGTACCGCTAGCATGGCCGGGAAAAAATAAATAAATATATATATATAATATTCAGTACAGACCATGAAGGTCTGCTATAAGTTTGAAACATTTCAAAGAGTTCACTAAACTTTTACGTGACGCAAATTTAAAACGAAATCAGGATGAAATTCTTTAAGTTTAATACGCCGGCACCAGATTTCAGGGTAACTTGTGCCCGGTGTTCTCTCCCTTTGTCTTGGTCACAGAGAAGCAAAACAGCGCTTTCAAAAAAACGTGCATAGCCTCCGTTGCGTCACAGCAGGCACAGACTTTGATAAATGTCAGCACTCCTTTCTGTCAGTCTTGCTTTCTCAAACACGCCCAGTTTATGGGAAAACTGACACATGAAATAACTCTTTCGACAGGGACACAAATAAAAACTGAGACTCACCTCCTCGTTGATGTACCAGTACAGGCAGTTGTCCTTCAGAACGAACCAGTACTTCTTCCATTTCTGAGAAAAGTAACCTTTTGCATCTCTCTTTCTCCACAGCCAGCCCTCGCAGTCCCCTCTGCCGAGCGCCTTGCAGGAAACGCGCCTCCGACTCAGGGAGGCCAAACCTCGTCCTGGAACAAACCGCCGTAAATAGCAGAGGATATAAATCGGAAGACTGAAAGGAAGCGTGCGTTCAAAGGAGAAGAAAAAGAGCATAGCTCCGGAGCTGCTTGTAAGTGCTCCCCTGAAGTCTTTCGTGGTAGTGTGAATAAAATCATTTGCAAAATGCGGCTTTCTAATGTAGCAGTGATTCTTGCCAAGAGTTCAGACTCCGGATTTGACACAACGCTGCTGCACTGCAGCAAGGTGAGAGGTGTTCAATAAAAATTGCCTTCCCCTTCTGGCATAAAAGCCCCGTAACATTTTTCTCAGCAGGCTCCTCATTAGAGATTACCGAGGAAAACTTGGTTCCCGGTAGAGGACCATGAGGGAACTTTCATTGTGCTGTATCAGAAGGTTTGCTACATTAAAGGGGGGGGGGGGGGGGATTCAATATTCCATTTATTTCTGTGGCAATGGAGAGAGCGCAGCGTATAGTATATCTCCACAGGAAAGAGCTCGTGAAGTTCAGTGCACTGCAAGAAACCTAAAGCTCAAACACAGAGTGTGAAAAGAAGAGACTCCGCAGTTAATTAATAAGTTATATACTCAGATATGGATGGAAACTATACCTCCTGAAAAATGTAGAAAAGTGCCCTCAAATAGTGATAATTAATTTTGTGTGCAGCAGCCCTGGACTGAACTAAAACTGATACCATCTCCGATTTGAATTTTTGGCTTTGGGTGAGACTTATTTCAGAAAATGAAGATTGTCTCAGCCCGGACCCAAGGAGTGACTAATATTTCAATACCTGTTTGATAAAAGGTGCTACCTGCTGCATTTGAAGCACCAGTGAAAAACATTATCACGTTACCACGTTCATAGTTTGAAACTTTCGTTCAATAGCTGTAAACAAGTCGAGGAGGCAAAGAAACCGAGAGCGAGAGTTAGACGGGAAAATCTCCTGACAAAAGAGGGAGAGAAAGAAAAAATAGGGTACATGGCGACCAATCATCTTCATCCGTTTGAAGAAACAGAACGAAAATTTTATAAAAGAAATGAAAGAACTGATCTCACAACGAGATAGATGGGGGGGGGGTGACTTCCTATGCCCCATAAAGAAATGTGACCAAAACGCGAGTGTTTTTTTTTGTCTTTACAGTACTGCCCTTCTCAGACATCGTGGATTCATCGTCGGGACTAAGTGTACAGTATATAGCGAACAGACGGCGAGCTGCCTCGCTCCGCAGTCCAGTCTGGACTCATCCAGATCTGTGAAATGAGCACGATGTGTTAAAATCCACATTTGGTGCTCTCTGCACAAAAATGCTTTGGTTTTTTTTTTTTTTTCCTGACGACGGAATGATCTTGCTGTGGGGATTATAATGACTCCAGACAACAACTCCAGTGGGATAAATTCTCGGCTGTTAGAACATAGAGCGCTATGGTCTGAGAGGTTTTAATCTACATTTCGACAGACGGCATAAACAAAGAGCTGCCATCGCTTTTTTCTACCAAAACTGTCAAACGCCAAGTGGGGTATAATAATTGCGATACCGACCAATATCTTTAAATGTACAGCAGTTCATAGACTACCACATTACTGTGCAAAGAATAGCACTAAAATGACTGCTACACTGACCCGAGCTGAAGTGATGAGTCAACTGAACAGTTAGTCATTAGACGCAAAGCTTGTCAACACTTTTGATAAACAATTATACATCGGTGGCATTTATCAACCAAAAAAGTACAAATATTCACTGGTCCCAGCTTCTCGAATGCAAAGATTTGCTGCTTATTTCTGTTTTACATGACTGTATATGTAATATTTGGGGGTTTTGGACCGCTGGTTGGACAAATCAAGCCATCCGAAGCAGCTCTGGGAAATTACGACGGGCCTTTGCCACTACTTTGCGACATTTTACGGATCTAAAAACGCACAGACAGATTGACCGATAATGGAAATAATCAGCAGTTGCCCTAATGCTGACAATACATCTTGACTATAAGTATATATTCACTGTAATGCAAGTCCTAGGTACTGGTATAGATGAATATGGTGAAAAAGCAGGCAGATCTATAAAACATGTCTCTGTGTGTTGATACCATCGTAGTCCATCGTAGTTAACCAAAGTGAAAACCAAAACTATAACAACAGGATAGTGGATGATTAGCTACTTGGGTAGAGATGGAGAAGTTCTTTCATGGAAACTCCTCTGGAAATCAACAACTGCTTATAAACACAATACGACCAATAAAAGTCCCAGAATTTTGTCTCATTTTGTTTTCCTCATAATTGCACAGCTCGTCCCAGGAAGCAGCAGCTGCTCCCGTATTTTCATAAAACGTCCATTAGTTCTGCATCCCTGAGAGAGCAAAGGGGTGAACGACCACAACTGGCGAGCATCTGGGGCGCGGCGGCAGTTCCTGCTCCTGCTAAACCGAACAGGTGGCTCTCCTGCTTACCTTTATTCTTCTTCCTGTGCTTTGACTGCAGCGAGGAGGACTGCTGGTACGTCTGAGAGAGGTTGGAAAGAAGAGAAAGAGAGCGAGAGAGGGAAGAGGAAGAGAGAGGGCAGGCTGTCAGGATGAATCAGTGGCCTGTGTTTGCTGCAAAGAATCCCGGGACATAAAACATGACAGATCTTAGGGAGCAGAGGAGATGAGCAGAGGAGGGCAGAGGGCGCATGGATACAAAAGGAAACTTTTTTTCTCATTATCTGTTCCTTTCACACGCACATGTGGGGATGGAAAAGTCGGCCTCACGGAGGACATCAGCGGCCGTCACACCTCTAAAGATAGAACAGAGGGACGGGAAGGGAGGGAGAGGGAGTCGTGGCACAGTAGGACGTCCAGGTGATGGGAAAGGTGAGAAAATACGGCTCAGGGGCGTCTGGGATTAAGGAGTAGGCAAAATGTGAGGGACAAACATGTAACAACCTCCCCCTCCGCAACCAATTCAGCTGGTTTTTACATGCAAGGTACTAGAATATTTCCATGAAAGGCCTATGCAATTTGGTACTAATTATTAAGGGAGTATCTAATTGTTATACGCAGAGATTCGATAGTTACGACTCTGAGAAGGAGGAGTACGAGTTTTGATGCTCCTTTCCCTTTCAGCTCCTTGATACCTCACGTCTCTCCCTCCTGCCCCGCAGTTTGAAAACCTCTCCTCGAAAACACCGAACTCCGGCCGGCGCCTCTAAGACGTGACCCCTCTCGACGGGTCAGATGGGGCAACAGACCAGCTCCGATGTCACATTATTACACATGTCAGAGGCTGGAGCTCGGCCGTTCACAGCCCCCACGCTCGGCAAGACAGATGACACGGGCCCGCCCACACCCACTGACACGCCATCTGCCATCGCAGCGTCCGCGCACACCGTAAACACACACTCAACCACGGGCGAGCAAACACACACACACACGCACGCAAACAATTTTTAAATTCCAAAGCGATGCTGACAAGACGTATAAGGTCACCGCTGGCCAAACTGACCGACTGGACCGGAGGGCGGCGAGCTCGGACGGACAGGCAGGACGGGACGGATGTCACGGAAGTGACAGGGGGTAATAACGAGTCAACAATCGCTCGGATCACACGTCGCTACAGCACTTTTTCCATCGGGGGTAAAAGCTCAAAGGTTTTTTTCTTTTTTTCTCAAATCTCTCCGGTCTGGTTTTGAACTACGGACTGTTCAGACTGAATGTCGTTTCCACACATGTGCATGTCACGCATACGGGGAAACCAAATGTCCGTTCCCCACGGAACCACTGAGCAACACAGAACAGACATTAAGTATGTGTGCAAAAAAAATAAATAAATAAATAAATAAAAAAATAATGGTAAACTGAGACAAAAAACGGTAAACTATAAATGAACATAACAGATACAAACACCACACGGTCTTAAAGGTGAGAGCGAGCAGCCTTATTTAGCAGCACCAGCTTGGAACGTTAGCGGCCGGCTCAGTTGTGAAAAAGGTGCAACTAGATAATTAAAAAAACAAAAAACAAAAACATTACGGTAAACAAATGACTGGTAGCTTATTGCGTGCACCGGGTTGCAGTATGCAACAACACAATGCAATCGCTCACCCTTCTTTTTTTTCTTTAATCTATTTTGGCCTTAGATTATATAGACCTTATATTAAAGGAATACTTTGACACATTGGGAAATGTGCTTATTCGCTTTCTTGCTGAGAGTTAGATGAACAGATCCATAATAAGGCTGCAACTATTTGGACTATTTTCATTATCGATTAATCTACAGAATATTCTCTTGATTAATTTATGAATTTTTTAGTCTTTGAAATGTTAAAATATGGGAAAAAAATGGCGCTCACTTCAATTTGCTTCTTTTGTCTTATTAATAGACTAAGGCCTTAAGATATTCTTGTATCTTGATGATGTTCAGTGGACTGTCATATATGGCAAGGAAAAACTGCAAATCGTCACATGTGAGAAGCTGGAACTGGAGAATATTTTGCAATTTTGCTTAAAAAAAATAACTGAAACGATTAAACGATTATCAAAATAGTTGACGTTACAGTCCATCAACTAATCGATTGATCGAGTAATCATCGCAGCTCTAATCAATACCACTCTGACTTCTGTACAGTAACGTCTATACAGTACAACTGGCAGCTGGTTAGCTTAGCTTAGCACAAGGACTGGAAACGGGGGGAAACAAGGAGCCTGGCTCTGTCCAAAGGGATCAAAATCTGCAAAATCTTCTAAAACTCAGTAATAAACACGTTATATCGCTTTTTAAAATCCATTCAAAAAACAAAGCGTAAAAGATCAAATTTGCCAATTTTCTGAGGGTTTTGTGCTCGAGAAGAACCAGTCCCACAGACAAACGCCCGTAAAATGGAAAATTGTCGTTTTGTTGGTGCAAATTAAAACAATAAGATTTGGATTTGGATTTTGTTAAACCTCAGACAGGGTCAGGCTAGCTGTTTCCCCCCCCTCGTTTACAGCCTTCATCCTAAACTAAGCTAACACTCTCCCGGCTCCGGCGACATATTTAGCGTACAAGAGTGGTGTCGATCTTTTCATCTAACTCCCAACAAGAAAGCGGAGAAGCATATTTCACAAACAAACTATTCCTTTGCATTTGGAAAAAAAAAGCAATTTACAGTCCAAATAGGGAACTGAAAGGAGGAATTAACAAGGAGTCAATTAAAGGGTTGAATCATTACAATACATTCAAAACAGCGTCATTTAATGGTGCTGATGTACAAAAAATAAAAATAAAAAAAATTACGATAAGGACCAAAAAAAAAAAAAAAAAAAAAAACTGAATTACGTGATAAATGGAGGCTGGGTCTCTGGGTGGAGAATCCCTCTGATTTGTCTGCAGGACGTAGTGGGAGGGGCTTTGGCTGTGGTGGCTTCGCCTCTTGGCGCGCTTGGCCGTGTCGATGGACCGTTTACCTGGACGAGCTGTGTGGGAGGAGTAGTCGTCAGAGGCGGTCCTCTCGTCCCCGCCGGGCAGCCCCACGTAACGCATGAGCGACGCCTCTGTGAAACACACAACCCAATCGGCACACACTAGTGAGACGCTAAGTACGGCAAATACAAATACATCGAACTTGCATCAGGGGTGTCTGTGACATGCCTGAGCTTAAACTTTTACCTGTAGCTAAAACCCCCAATTTAGACTGATTCTTGTGATTTTTGTCCGCAGTATAATTTTATCACTTTGACCTTCTGTTTGTTTTTTTGTTTATTTTTAAATCTGTTATATGTTCTTCATCAGTGCTGCCTATGACAATTTTTTTTTTTTTTTTTTTTTTAATCTGAGTGGGGTTTTCTGGGTTAATTAGAGACTTTAAACTTTAAAAATATATAAATAAAACGCGGAGCCAAAATGTCACATCACTCAAATGATCCCTCACAATGAGACAGCTGGTGTTTGAGATAATAAACTTCAGTCAAAACTTTTGACCTTTAATCAGAGTATTATAACTGAGCTAATCGCTTATTTTGAAAGTGTCAAAACACAGCGCAAACATCTGCAAAGCCTTCGGCTATGATCAAATCTAAACTGGAAATTTCGCTTTCTTTTTAGCACACCCCCTCAGGTTGATTAGTGTTGCGGAGCACGTGTGCTACGAGTCGGCGCACCGTTTATACCTGAACAACAAAACAGGTCCTTCGCCACTGCCTTTCGAAGGAACCCATAACACTTGCAAAAAAAAAAAAATGGAAAATGACGAAAATGAGTCTTAATTAGTAAGAAATGGGACCCAAAAAAAAAAACACTTTATACACTCACCCTATTCTCCTCCGTAAAGGTGGGTTCTGACTGGATTCGTAGCGTGATAAGTCAGCAGGTAGGTAAGGGACGAATAGACACCGATTCCCTCTGGACATTTACTGCACATATCCCGATGCTTTATCACTTCACTTTATAAAAGGTTTTGCTGTTGATTTTTTTTTTTGAGCCTCTAGTAGCACTACGGGTTAATATTTTCACGAGCGTGTCCCCATTTTGTTTGAACCGCGCACGTATCGCGAGGAAGCACATGCAGGAGCCCGAGCACACGGGGCGACCCGAAGACACGCGTCCGTCCGTTTAACGCTATTCCACCGATCGACAGTTGGTGGCAGGAATGTGCGAGGAAGACGGCTGGCGGGCAAAAATCAATGTAAACAGTGCGTGATTTTTAAATATTTTTTCTAAAAAAATAAAAATAAAAATAAAAATCAACTTTTCGAATGTTCCACGAGGAAGGAAACGCACTCAACACGCGTGTCGAGCCTCAGCTTTACACACAGTGCATTTTGGTGAGAAACAACATTACATGGAATCATAACTTTGGTTCGTGAAACACGGGCACACTCTGCTTGCCAGCGAGCCCCGGTTTGTGTTCCTCTCGTGCCTTAGCACGCATCCATGTCAGGACGGTAACCACTGGTTTGTCTAAAAAGATGATTGACCAGCGTTGTTTGACACTTGGCAGGTATTCTGAAAGTATTTCCCGGATCCTCAAAGACCCATCCAACCACCTGGATGAAAAAAGCGCTCCGTCCACCCAATGATCAAAAAGATTGTTAACCCGTTCCCCAAGTTGCACCTTCAGGTAATATCATCGGAACGACAATGAGCGTTCTGTATAGCTGGTTGATGATTTGGGGGTTAATAAACATAAACTTGTTATGAGGTTTTGCTGCGATTCCAAACAAAAAAAAATGTTGCTTGTCAGAAAATTATTAAGCGGGTTTCCGTCCAGTGTCGTTTAATTTTGACCGAATTATGAGAAAATCAGCAAAAGAAAATGCAAATCAGTGCAGGTCTCTATCCGAGTTGGTTCGTCAAGATAAACAGCTGGTGGCGCTAGTGTGTGTGTGTGTGTGTGTGTGTGTGTGTGTGTGTGTGCGCGCGAGAGACGGGGAGCAAACATGTCCATGCACGTGAGTCCAGAAACACACTCCCTTTGAGTCTCCTCTACGTCTCACCACCAACTTCTTTCCATCGGGGAGGAAACCTCTCTCTCCACGGTTCCCACCCTCCTGTCCTCCCCTGGTTGCTAGGCAGCGGCCAGAGGAAAGTGAGACACCGAGAAGAGCTGCTGTCAGCGTCGCCATGGCAACTGTCTGAGTATATCAGGTGGAGGTCAGGGGGAATAGGTTTTTTTCTTTTTCTGTTTCTCCCTCCTGTCATCCCTCCTTTCCTCCCTCCTCTTCCCCCTCCCGTCTCTCTTCCTTTCTTCCTATCGCTTTTATTCTTCCTACCTTTCATTTTCTCTTCCTCTGGGCCGACCGTCCGCCTTTTTTTTGTTTTTTTTTTCCTCCCGTCCCCTCTCATCCCCTCTTATTTCATTCCTCTCTGATGCTAATCACAGAGAGAATTAGAGAGCGGGTTGGAGGCGCATTGATCTCCACACACACTCATCTATTCATAATACAGAGAGATGGGAACATTTAACAGACTCTGCAGGAGGTGCACACACACATATGCACTCCACACGCCAACACTCACCTCTGCGGCTTTCTCTGTTAAGCTTGGCTGGGTCTTCATAGTCGCCCACCCAGTTACACTCCACAGGCATGGAGATGGGCCTCAGTCTGCCTACAAACACACGCACACACACACATACACACACGTAAACAAACACTCATACAATTACAAAACTTAATATGTAAATGAATTCAAATGTACGGAACAGGCATCAGCTGGGAAACGTGTCCTTCTATGTCGGACGTTTATAGCAGGAAAAAAAAAAAGGAAAAGAAAAGAAAAATCACACGGAAAGCTAAATCCATGTGACATCCTCCCTTTCCTAACATTAGATGCAGAAGGTCTGAGTTTTCATTCATCCCAGGTGCAACGAATGCTCCTAATTCTAATGTGTTTTAAACTGCCACTTGGTTCTTCACACGTCTCGCAGTTTTCCCTTGCTTTTACCCTACACCCACCTTCCACCGGGTTCTGGACCGCACGCATTATACCAGCGCTTTCACTGTCGTCAGCTGTCTTACCGTACGTCTCGTTTTTTTAAAAACGCAAATATGTGATATTTCGGATTCTTGCAAAGTTTTTACTCATTTTCTTTAAACATTCTATTTACCGCCTTGAGCTGGGCAGGTCGATTCCTGCCCTCGTGGCGGTTTTTTGTTATTTTATGAAGCGGCTCCTCACGGCAGAATGAGACTGAACTCGGTGTACCATATGTAGGCGTGGTGCAGTACACGGGCTCCTCCTCTTCTTGCCGGCGAGACTCTTGATCCAGGAAGGAGTTCGGTGACTCAGAGCGCTTGGCAACACTGATGCCACCATGGTTACGTGATGCCTCATCTCCAGACAGGGCTCCCGTCTCATCTCTATGGCAACAGCAGAGGCAGATTTCCCAGGAAAACAAAATATACATCAAAGTCAGAGCTCCTCTTTGCTCTCAACACTTCTACTTGTTTTTAATTGAAGTTTTTTTTTTTTTCTTTGACACACAGATACGGTACCTGGGTGTGTATGGCTCGGCAGGCGGAGGGGGGATGTAGAGGTCCTGCAGGGCCGAGTTCTTGGTGGGTGTGCCTGAGGGTGTGGCTGAACTGCTGCCTGGGCTTCTGGTCGGCTGCAGAGAGCAAAGGTGGATTCATGAGGTTAGAACAACCCATCATTGTTTCCTAACTTGTTATTATTTCTCAGGTTTCTTCTATCTGGAATGTCTTGCATCAGTCTGATTTTGGTAGCTGTGGCTTCTTCTAATGCACTCTGTTTGTTGAGTTACCCGTTGTTGATTGGGTAACAGTTATAGTCTGTTACAAACCAGTTATTAAACGTTTATTTACTCATTATAAATGCTAAATACGGCTACTTAAAGTGAAGTGTCACCGCCGAACGACACTGAGCTTTGGTGATGGCGAAGAAGGTTCGACGACAAAAAATTAGAAAATTAATTTAACAGCAACTCGTGGCTGAAAATAAAATGCAACTTGATGTGATATGTGACTCAAAATATTTCCAAAGAAAATCTCTTATAATAACTAAAACCCACCTCACACATAATTCGAAAACTATTGCGTTCTCCTCTCGGCGTCTGCCATGGCTGCCTACTCTATTTTTAAGCTCTTCTGGTGAGGTGGCTACCTCCTGTTGGAAATGGTTCCAACAGGAGCGTTGACCGTCATTACAGTGTCGAGCCAGATTAGCCGAGATCTGGGAACACGCCGACGGCACGAAGCACAAGCAGTCAGGTGGTTGACAGGTTTTAAACAAACCCCCCAGGTTAACCGAATGTTTTTCGGGAAAGGAAACATAGTTAAGCAGTAAAATTATCACCCAAACTGTTAGTTGTGAACATTTATCATAGTTTACAGACCAACATCCTGGTTCAACTTTGACCCTGAGCTGTAAAATGCACCCTCACCATGTCTTTGAATACAAGTTTACAAAAAAAAAAAATCTGTATAAATTATATTGAATGGAAACAGAGTACACATTAAGATATCTACTGTAGTGTGTAAGAGGCAGTATTAATGTGAAATTATATATTTTGCTGATTAAAAATGAGCCTTTCTTCGAGTGTTAATGCACTGTTCCTTTTTATTACATGAACTTAAACAAAAACATGGCAAAAAAAAATTTAAATTAAGTGTGGCATGTGTTTGGGCATCATAATCCTCCCAAGGTTTTGCATACAACTGTACATATAGTTTAATATCTTTGCGGATTCATATTTTCCTTTGTTACATATAGTGTACATCGGTGACCCCTGGTCCAATTGACAAGTCGGGCTGCAAAACCGAATCAGCAAAACTCCCCACATCCCCACAGTCTGACACCAGCACAAAGACGAGCCAGCTTTCTCTTACAAGCATAAGCCGCTTAACTGTGAAAGACACTAGACTGGCGTGTGTGAAAGTCAGAAATATGACTCCGAGACAACTTTCATAACTAAGTCACTGTCTAGCCTGCTTCCCATGAGTTAGCCCCGTTTGGGACTGTCGCATCCACCGCACGGGAGGCTGTCCTGGATGCTTCCCATAGAAAAGCTTAGGGAGACGGAGAGAGATTGTGTTGCTCTTTGTCGGACGTGGGGAAGTTAACCTATTGTAAGTTTGCAAAAGCATCCGTCCAGTCCTCATCTTTGAAGACACCATATCTTGGTCTTCAAGATATGGTGTTTAAAAGCACTTCCGATAAAGCAGAAATCTCATCTTTGTGCTGCCAGTTAGTTTTTTAAGTGTGGATTTTTTTTTTTTTGGGAGGGGGGGGTTATTGCACATTTCAGTCGTGCTCGCATTCAATCTTACCTTCAAATGAAGTGGTTCAGATAATCCTGGATAAACTGTTGACAAGCCGTCTGTCTGACTGACTGCTTCAGTTTGTTGTTGTAGCAATTTCGCCGCATTGCCAGACCCCAGCAATTACTTTTGTGACGACACTGTTATCCGGCAATAACCAACAAAAACAAATGTCCAAAACCACGAAAAGTAAGACCCAAGTATGTATTAAACCTGAACTATCCTTGATGAGTCTGTGGTTAATGTGGTCACAAAAGGACGGTAATGGGGGCACGCAGGAAAACTGTTTTCCCTCATGTTTCCTCCTGACTGTGTGGATAATCGGTGTTAATGTAGGAGAAACATTTCATAATCCATGGGAGCACGGGGAATGTGGGTGGAGAGTGCCATCAATTTTCCCTTCCCATTCATTCCAGTGTGTTTCAGCTGGCAAACAAAACCATGCTGAGCCACAGTACCGTGACCTAATTACACGCTTTTGGCTGCGGCCGTACGGGGAGAGCGAATGCTGTGGGGGATTATGTGGGCCGGCGCAGTGCTTTAATAAAGTCTATAAAAGGTAGAGCTGGTCCCACCTGCAGAGCCAGGGGTTTCCAGCGCATGTTCTTCAGCAGCGCGGGGGCGGAGCTGAGCGTGCTCTGCGGACGCTTCTTCAGGGTCAGGGACACGACTCCTTTGTCGGCCCTCAGCGAGCCGACCAGGTTGCGTAGCTGCCAGCCCACCTGCGAATGGGGCGGGACAGAGGGCCTGAGCATACACTGACCTGCCGGAAAATATCCTCATCTGGATAATGATCAATACAATCACAACATGAGATATAACTAGCATTTGTACTCAGCATGAAGTCTGAATTCTGCCCGTGTCGTGATTGGATCTCGCTTGTTGAGCCTTCTGTGCAAGGCAAGTGGGTGTGGAGGTGGTAAGTCTATCTATAGACCTTTTTGTGTGATGTAACCTGCCCTCAATTTGAAAACGAATGCTTCTTATCATATATATTCATTTTTAGCCACTATTTGCACAAAACCATGCCAGCGCTCCCTGTTTGTAGGATATTGGTGAACAACAATCTGCTGTAAACACGAAGGAAAATGGCTACTGTGAGGTTCCTCGTTGTTCACTGCTCTCTCTCTCTGACTTTTCAGTCATCTGACCTTTGGAGATTGTTCGCTAAGACAAACAAACTATCCCTAATTGCGTTTGCTCGATTGACCTGAGATCTGATCACAATGCAAGAGGAGTTGCAGGGAGGGGTTGGAGGATCTGATTACACTACTTGAAATGCAGGCCGCATGCATTTGCCCCTTGTAAACTGAGGGCACAATCTGAAATAAAGATGTAAACAGATGGGTGGCCTGACCATAAAAATTCAAGAGACCAAATTGGAGCTAAGGTTGATCTCCAGGGGGGGGGGGTTATCCTGATACATAATAAATACATGTGTACCTGATACATGCATAGTTTGAGCAACGCTCGATAAAAACTTTATCTTACAGTTAACATGTTACCGTAAAGTTATTGTTCATATGAATGTTTTCTGATGATATTAAATAACTGATTTCTGAGAGCGAACCAAAGCACTGAAGTCAAACCAAAACCAAAACAATTCGCTAAAATGCTCCGTAGAGCTGAGGAGAGCTGCAGAATCGTTGAGAATTATCTGTGGAGTGACCCCCTTTCACATTGCATATTGTGATTTGATTCATTGTCCTAACAAAAGTAGGCCAGATTTTTTCGTTATATATATATATGGATATTAAAAAAAGTGTGGTTAATATTAAACAAGACGGAAAGGTCCTTTAACATACATTTGATCATGCATTTGTCCTATTCAGCTAAGATATTTAGATTCCCCATGTATGTTGAATGCCGAAAGATTCACGTACGCATCACATAACGACTCTCGCACACGACACAAAATTCTACGAATAAACCGCTGAACAGTGGTGGGAGAGTCAAAGTACCAATCCGACAACGGGAAAACGCTCCACTGCAGGTAAGAGTCCTGCCTTCAAAAATCCCACTGAAGCAAAAGCAGGCAATTACAGAAAAATGCAGTTCGTGTATCCAAAGTAAAACCACTCTTTTAGCAGAAAGAGTTTATAAACATAAATAGCTATATTTCGAACATACAGGAACACACCCACACACACACACACACAATAAGAAACCGACCACAGTCTGGTGATTGACTTGAATGACTTCATCTCCCGCATGGATCTTCTTACAGCGATCAGCTGGAGACTAAAGAGCCAGAGAAGAGAGAGAGAAAAATGATGACCGCGAGTTTATCTGAGCTTATTGATCCCTGCATGTCGTAGCGGGGAAGTTTCCCAACAGAGTGTACTTAAATAAGTTGTATTATATCAGAGTATAAATATCATAATGCCATGCAGACTCATCTCTATGGAATCTGATTAGCTGTTGCGGATCTAAATATCAGTTTCGCTGATACCGTGAGCACGAATCAGTTTTCTGTACCCTACAATCCCCGCGCGTGGCGTGAATGTAGCTGAAGCGGAGTGCTTTAAGCCTCTCACCCCTTCGGTAGTTCCCGTGATCACGTGGAGGCCGTCGTAGGTCGACTTGATGTACATTCCCTGATGGGCACAAGGACAAGACAAAAGGTGATTAAGAGGGTTTTATGTAGCCCAAGTAAACTTTGGCATTTTGTATGTGAACATGGAGGAAGTCCCATTTCTTACACACACGGTGGGTTTCAATCCAAACGTAGCGCAAATTGTAAATTTTTTTTTTTTAAATGCGAATTAATGCACATTTTCATCCACTACTGTAAATATTAAGAATGGGCGCGTCAAGATAAGCGGATGGAGAAGAGGGGGCGACACGATGACGTGATTAAAAGAGCGGCAGTCAAACCTAAAACATAGAAAACATTAACATAAATATGACGTTTTTGTTTGTTTCATGTATTTACTCAAGGGACGTAACAGTCTCGTTATCGCTCCTCCCAGATCAGATGTTTTCGTATGCTGCTACTTTACGTCTCCAGTGGACAACTTCACGTCACGTCACGATTCGTTTGCTTAGTCTGTTTCCACGTGTCGCATTTTCTTTTCTTCGATACGCAAAGTTTTCCCCATCGGGCAAGAGTAAAGACGTGTTTCGCAATATCTCAAGATTTTTTCGCATTTCCAGCGTTGCCACTATTCGCAAATTTAAAAAAAAATTACATAAAAACTGGTGGATGGAAACACATCTACTGCTATATGTGTCTGAGCGTTTTTTTAAATTGCAACTTGTGCCGCCCATGCTTCAAACAGCAAATGTTACATTTGACAAGGTGTTCTTGGTGATAGGGGGATTTGATGTTATTCTTAAGAAGAATTCAAAATTCGGTGCAAAACCACAAATTTTGATTATTATAATAATTCTTTACCTTTTTATTGCACATCCAGAAATTTGTGTTCCTTGGATACGACAAGGTAACAGGAGGACAATTTCTTTTTAAACCTCTACTTTGTGTAACAGAAGCTATATTCGTAAACTTTCTCGGACGTGGTGGAGTTTGTTAACTAATGGCGTCTCCACGTAAAGCCGTGGTTACTGTTTTTACAAGATTTTGCCGTCTGCTCCTTTCTATATTTGAACGACATAAAATGCAAAAAAAAACACAAAATAATTACCCACAGCAGTGGAGGGAAACCGTACGAGTTTCCAGGGCAAAGTAACTTCAGCTCACATCAAACTAGCTACACGCTTCAGAGATCAAGCCAGTGACTTTAAACCTCAATCAAGACGTGAGGTTCTAAGAGTGATTTGTAATGTATGATATTGATTTCTAATTATTCATATTCATTTATGTGGACTTCAAAGACACGCACAGCATTGGTAACAGGCTGCCATTGGCTACTGGGCTTCATTCAATAGTTAGACAATGAGAGAAAGAGTTGCAATGTGGAACTCAATTAGAAAAAAGTTTGATTTTAGCTCCGTTATGATTGCACGCTGAGCGACAGACAATTAAAATCTGAAATGCCCACATTCCCATGTACCCGTTACCAGTTTAAGCAACACCAAAGAGACCGGAGTCGTTACCAGGCCTTCTGAGGGTTTGATGTTGGTGAGGTGAACCAGCTCGAGGTGGGCCGACTGAGAAACCAGCGGGTCCGAAGACACGCACACGATGTGCTCGCACACCTCCGACAGAGTCTTACACTGCAGAGAGGAAGAGGAGAGCACAGATGGAGGACAAGTAACAATACACAGGGCCTTTATTAAAACAGGTTCACCAGTGGTGCTTTATTAAGAAGACAGATGTGAAAACAGGAGAAAAAAAATGAACAAGCTGTACCTCGCATTTGTCAAAATTAGACTATTTCTTTAATAAACCTCAAAGGAAGTTACTGCCTTTGTTTCTTTATTAGTGTTTTTTTCCTTTTTGAATTTACTGAGGAAAAAAATAAACATATTTCAATGTTGATTTCCCTCCAAAAGGGCTGCCACTATCAACACAGCTATGGGTCTCACTACTGGTGTTTGCCACAGCATTTTAAAAGGGTCAGTTCACCCAAATTATAAAAAGAAAACAACAACATGTCTTCTAAGTAGTTTCCAATCATGCAAAGAGTTTTAGTTTTATTTGTCAGTTTTTGTGTTTGATATTCATCATATTTTGGATTTTTTTGCTTCAGGAGCAGAACCAGTTTTTTTTTTTGTTTTTCCCCCCCACGGTAAAAAAATGTGTCCACCTTGTACTTTAGACACCATTCTGCTTTGTTATTCCCAAATGAATCAGATTCATAGGTCTTTTCCACAGCGGACATAACAGGAGAAGCCGAGGTGGAACTAATGACAGCAATGATGATCCCGCAATGTAATGCAGCAGGTAGTGATGGTAGGAACACCAGTCAAAATGTCTGCTGTGAAAAAGGTCGGTTAAACTTTAGCAGCTCCCGGCTGTAGAAAATGAAAAGCGGATTTTACAAATTATTCTTTTAAAATGCTACAGCAAGCACCATTGGTATTTATTAAAACAGCAGAGCCAGAGCTCGGGTTTTCAGTGCTTTTGGAGTATACTGCATGAGAGGGTGTGCAAAAAAAAAAAAAAAAAAAACACGGAGTCCCATCAACACAGAGCAAATAAGTGACAGCTGGCTGAGGAAGCAGGACTCACCACATGAAGGATTTTGTTCTCCGTCTCAAACACTGTACAGTCCTGAGGGACAAGCAGAATTTAATGTAGCGCAAGCAGAACATCCTGTCTTGCAAACACTCGCACACCATCTCACACTGCTCACGCTGCTACCTCTGTATACTGTCTGGGCCTCGTATCACTGAACCCTGCACCCTCCATACCCTCGCAGATAAAACGCACGCCCACGCAAACAGACACATTTATCCCTTATTTATACACACATCGGTCTTACAGGAGACAGACTTTAAGCACGTAAACAGCAAAGGCTCATTCAAGGAGGCAGCGAGCGGAGTCTGAGGCTGCCGCATCACACCCACACACGCGCCGCTCACCGGGGTATATGACAACCCGCGGCAGCTCCCCTCTGCCTCGCACTTCAAGGGGGAGAAGAATAAGAGCTATCAGGCTTCAAAACACACACACACACACACACACACACACACACACGCACACACACACACACACACACACACACTCAGACAAGACACAAACAATTCCACACACCTGCTGCACAATGGTGGTGAGCTCCAGGCAGAGCTGAATGACATTATTTCGGGTTACTGAGTAGTCTGCCACCGCAGCAAAGGGAGACCTGGGAGGAACAGATAACACACCAATATGTCTTATAATGTTTTCTGCTGCATTAGATAATGTACAGAGCAGGTGGACAGGAGCATTGTTAGAGAGAGGGGACGTTGGAGAGCGGCAGACATTGTGCGTACACTCACTCGGGTACAAGAGAATCGGTTTGTGCAGCGAGTGCAGTAAATTTAGGGGGAAGCTGCCGATGACTCATTCGTGAGTGAATCTGTTTGATTGTACGGGCATTATAAATCAGACAAACCTGCATATGCAGGATGTAAAGTTGCAACAATTAGTCAATTCATCGGCAACGATTTAATAATTGATTAATTGTTTCCGTCGTTTTTTCAAGGACAAATGCCAAACATTTGCCGGTTGCAGGATCTCCAATGTAACATTTTGCTGCTTTGCTTTGACTGATGATCGTAAACTGAATATATATTTTGGGTTCTGTTAGTTGGTCAAAACAAGCATTTAGAGGTTGTAACTTTGTGTCCTGGGATACTGTTTTCTTTTTTTTTCTTTTTTTTCACCATTTTTTGAAATTTATAGACTGAACGACTAATCGATCTATAGGCAGGAAATAATTGGCAGATTATACAATAATAAAAACAGTCGCTAGTTGCAGCTATGTTATTATTACAAACCACAAAATTGCGGTAGATGACCTACTCGGGAGAATAAGAAATCCATGTCTACGGCATCTTATATCATTTTGTTTGTTTTGTTTTTACTGTAACATTTAAAAATGATTCTGAAGGCTATACATACATACACATACATATAAATACATACGCATACATATACATATACATACATTCATATATATATATATTTATATATGGCTATATTATCTGTTTGGACAATATAAGAATGTGATGTTGTGGTTTCTCCTTTTAAAAAACGTCATTGTTAAATAGGGCTGCAACTAATTTTCACCCCTGTTTGTTTAGTTGTCAGCAGGATTATGCAGAAACTACTGGACCGATTTGCACCAAACTTGGTGGAGGGATGGCACATGGGCCAGGGAAGGGGCTGATCCGGATCGATTACTATGAATTTGATTTTTTTTTCCCCTCTGAAGTCTGGTGTATGTTTTTTGACACTGGCTTTGGTGGAGGTACGCACACTGCTGAGGGCCATTCTAGGTGTCATTTTCTTTATCAGTTAATCTATCATTTATTTTTTTAGATGAATTACTTATTCGTTTAGTCCGTTACAGAGCTTCAACGATTAGCTGAGTAACTGATGAGTTGATCGCCAGATATCAGCAACTATGTTGATAATTGATTAATCGTTTAAGTCATTTTTCAAACAAAACAAAAAAAAAAAGCAGTACACATTTCTGCCTGAAAAGCTAATTTAAATGATGACGATTAAAAAAAAAAAAGACCATTTTTTTTCTCTGGATCACCTCATCGGCTAATCAGCTAATCGTTTCAGCAGCTACTGTTGTAATAGAAAAATAGAAACAGCTCTCAAATCAAGTCATGAATGCAACAAAAAAAAAAAAAAACTGCCTGAAAAGCTAAATTGAAAATTTATGATTGATTGATTAAAATGTTTGTGACCATTTTTCTATGGATCACCTCATCGGCTATTCAGCTAATCGTTTCAGCGCTACTGTTGTAATAGAAATTAATAGAAACAGCTCTCAAATCAAGTCATGAATGCAACCTGTTGTTAACTTTGCGCCATCAAGAGGATGGAGTTAGGACACGGCAAATTTTCGTCTTTTAGCAATGCCGCCAGTGGGACCACAAATAGGAGGGGCTTCGACGACGGGCTATTGCCGTGGTACACCGTCACAATTGACTTCCATGGGAGTGACCGGGCCTCTGCAACCTCGTCCAGATAACTGTGATGCGTTACACTAAAAAAAATGTCCTGATCTATGTTTACCTATATGCATTTTTCCGTCATAAATATCCATTATGTGATGGGCTCTACAGTTAATCAAAATGATGTGAGAGGCCCACTGTGAATACAGTCTACGTATACACGGTAAAATAAATAAATAAATAAATAAATGAATGAATGCAAAATTCATTTGGTCAAATTGGAAATAAGTCATAAGTAAAAGACCTGGTGTTTACTGAGTCAGTGGTCATGGCTGTGGT
The DNA here is from genome assembly GCF_016859285.1 of Xiphias gladius. Lineage (NCBI taxonomy): Eukaryota > Metazoa > Chordata > Actinopteri > Istiophoriformes > Xiphiidae > Xiphias > Xiphias gladius. The sequence goes on along the minus strand of NC_053404.1, from coordinate 18,823,982 downwards.
GTGACCAGTAAGACAAAGGTCCCACAAAAGGTCCAGAAGGAACATTAACGCCTAAAAATAAGAGAAATTTCAAGTGATGCTAGTGGGAACACCTCCATCTCAGAAATCCAAACCACTACAGACGAGTTCAGGGGAACACTGCGGAAAACTTCCTCTGGCTTCTTGCTTCTTTAAGAGGAAACTCAACGGCAATGTTCCTCCGCGGAGAGAAAAAGGACACAGCTCCGGAGGACGGATGAATGAAGCTGCATTAGTGAACCAGGTAAATAGGCCATCCTGTTCAGAGTGACCCGATTTACACACCTCATAATGGCTGCTTGTCATCTCAATCCAGGTATTGGAAAAAAACAAACAAAAAAAAAAAGGCACAGTTAGGGCCTGAATGTGGTTTTAAATTGACTGTAATAAACTCTGTGAGGAGGGTTATTACACCACTTTGGATTCATAACGCTAGTTTGCCACTGGCACCATCAGTTCTCAACATCTCCCTGATGTTTGCATGAACAGTCAGAGCTTCCAATGAAGGGTGCACATTCTGCTGTCAGGTTTGTTTTCATAAAATCCTATTTTCCCGTGAGAGGAGGATCTTGAAATGAAAAAACTTTGCGCAAACACGGCGTTTTTAAATGGGGCCCCGGGCGTATTGTAACCTAATAGACTATTCAGGTGTGAACAAGGTGTTAACGATAAGGGAAGTGCTGCAGCTAATGGGCTGCTAATGACTGCACGCAGACACAGGGGGACATCGGAACCAAAACACATAAAGTATTCATGAGCGAAACGGTAAATTCATTATCATAACAAAGTACAGATTCAGGCTTAATGACATACATGTACATTTTGGTGGCAGATACAATATAGTGATGAACAACAGAAACAAACAGACGAAGACGAACACCACTACTTTGCTTCATTGTTCTAAAGCCCCAGATTAAAATTCGGCCACAGCCTCTGGTGCACGATTTATCTGTGGTGTGTGTGTGATTTGGGTCATCAGTATTGAGGCTGAGTGCTATATATACGCAGAACCTAAGGCTACACAGACTGTTTGCTCACCATCGGGCTCCAACCCTCAAACAGCACTCGGAAAACACGAGTGCTGCCCCCCCCCCCCCCCCCAGCAAGAGCCAGCTGGGATGCTTTGACACTGGCTAGACAGAAAGCAAGAGAAACACCTGAGTCCAGCTGCGTGAGGTGAAATGCAGTTACGGTCAGTTAAGCTACTAAAACCCTCGGTGCCACAATTTGAGTCAGAATCCAGTCGAACCTGGACACACAGACATGATGCACATGTGTTTTGGATTCATTGAGACGTACACTTTCTGGGGTCATTAACTCCAATGTCCATCGCGAATTAATGTCCGTAATTCGGCTTGGAATTCATAGAAAAAAAAGACGCTCCTAATGACCCCAGAACTTGCCTGAGAATCATCACAGTTTTTAAGTCTTCTTCAGTATCAGAGTGATCCACTTATATTTGTCGGCACATCAGTGGGTTCAACGCAAACAGGAGCCACTGAAAGCTTATTTGACTTTTAATGCTGCCAATTTGCCAAAATGTAAACCTATATATATGCTAAAAAAAAACAAAAAAAAAAACAGGGTTACCACTCTTAGCCTGTAGCTAAATAACTGACACCCCGGCAACATTGAACTTCCTTTGTACATCTCCCAAAGCATTGGGATCTTTTAGACAAAGAATAATGACAGGAGGGACAGAATCGATTAATATTTAAGCATTGTTGTTGTTGCTGTTGTTGCTGTTACTTTTGATATTCTATCGTGAGTGTAGTACGGTGCCCAGGGGTTTGGTCCTATCTGAGCAGACTACAGCTCAGTCCAGTATGATTCCGATTTCCAACATTCCAACGCCAATGCAAAAAGCGGCGTTGCCCCTTTACGTAGCACGGGCGGAGCGAGTGTGTGGAGCTCAGGGTGGTGGACGGCGATGTACTGCGCCCGACTCTCCCGCAGGGTTAGTTTTCATCATTACTTGCCATGTTTGCCATAACCACAGTCCTTCCCCAGTCTAACAGTAATGAGACTTTAGCTGCCATGCACTGATTTCGCAGAAGGTGGGTTTTTTTTTTTTTTTTTTTTTCTTTGGCACTGAACGTAGCCCTGGGTTTTGCAGAATCATCAAATATTGACATTCTCGTCCAGCTTACAGTATGTACCGAGCTGACGGTGAACGTGAACACCGTCTTCTACTTTCTGCTGACTAGTATCAAGCTGCAAAAAAAAAAAAAAAACTGGATTCAGATTTGAACACAACCTTCCTTTTTGTCTGCAGCAAATGGCAATTGTATAGGAGAGACAATACACCCGAAGGTGTCCAAATATAGAACGTTAGTCATGCCATTCCCCTCCTCCACGTTATCTGATAGTTTGATATGAAAAGACAAGTTGTAAATTACAGCTACAGAATAGAACAAAGTGAGTTCATGACTCACGCGAGATAAAAGATCACCAGAGATGAGTCCACATTTGACCTGGATAACAGCTCAAATCTCAGCCAGCTCCCGGATTTCAGCACCTCTCCCTCCACATTTCCTGTGTCAACCTTTACAACTTTTAGAAGACGGACAATATGTTGCACGTCCCGTCTATCAAACCTCATCTACTACTACTATTTTCTGTGTGACACGGTCGCTGTATGCTGCGGGTGTCGGTGCTTATCAAATGACTCAACAGCCAAAGCCTGTCGCCTCCCGAAATATCACCACATCAAATTATGAGCTACTCCCCACTGGATCTTGTCAATTGAGTCAATAGCACGCAGCCCCAACCCCCCATACTTGAATGAAAATTTTGAAGTCTGCTCATTCACTACATCGGTTAAAAATAGCAATAAAAAAATAAATAAATAAAAGAACTAGTGCATTTTGAAGGTATCCGCAAAATGCACCACACACAGACTCTAGTCTCTATGGCCACGTTATTGATTCACAGGTAGGTGCTTTCAAATGGGCATATAAAAGTGGAAATGAGGAGTACGGAGAAACAAAAACACGGCCGCAAATTTCATTCATCGTGGTGAGATGGACTCACTTTTCTCCCCGACAGTATTGAAGAGGAAGGGGTTTTTGCCTCCTGCACCGTGTCGATTTGGTGTCTGCGTGGAGACCAAAAGGGTCACCGCAGAGAGAGAGAAAAAGTCCATATGCTATATATAAAAAAGGGACATCAGGGTATCAGAGGCACCACCGGCATTGGAAAGTTTACATCCATGTCTGTCCAGACTCAAATGATATATCAAGTGAAGACTCTGAGGGAATTTAATAAAAGGTATTAAGTGTATTAAAAAAAAGGCATAAAAAAAGATGAGATATACCAATGCTCTCATTTCACACACGAAAGGCTGCAAAATGCCTTCTCAAGTCACTTAGAAGGAAACTAGAAAGATGCTGTACGTTTGCTGGCTGAGCGCCGAGCTGCACTGTCCTTGAGAGGTCTCATAACCAGCGATCGAAAGGAGACGAAAGTTCAGGTTTTAACACGCTTTATGCTAATTTGCCTCCGTTGCAAACCTTTTAGGAAGGAGTCATCTTGCAGCTATTAATACAAGACAGATTCTGGCTTAACATGCATGGAAATCATAACCTTTTCCATGCCATTAGTGTCTTTTAATGAAGTCATTACCATCCACCACGCAGCTCTTATTTCAATAAAAAAAAAAAGAAAAAAAGAGCTTGTTTTACTCGCTCATTTGTTATTCCTCTGCAGCAGAAATCAATTGAAGATGATATTTCATTGAAGTAAAAGCTCTGGTGGGATCGTGTGCATGTCAAATCTGCCTTTGACAGTGCGTCTTTGACAAACGGAGAGCATGCAGCGGCGGCTCTGCTGCGCTTATCCCTCTCTCAGTGTCGCTTCGCCATTTACAGTTGCATCACCGTGCGTGGGCGACCCCCTGTGTGCTTGCATAAGTGTGCGTCAGCGCGTGCGGATGTGGGAGTGGGTCTGCGAGTGTGTGTTTTGTACTAGTGTGTGGCTGTTTCTATGGGTCTAACACACCCCGACCGTCTATGGAGTGTGCTTGTGGACATGGGTCCGTGTGTGTGTGTGTGTGCCCGTGTGTGTGCGTCCAGATGGCCTGAGGACAGATGTGGCTGCCTGGCATTTCAAGAACCGATGTCGGGGACCTTTAGTTTTGTATCTGATGTGCGCGGTCTGTGCAGGAGAACGTGTCGAGTCATGAATAAATGAGGTGACAGAGAGAAGATGAGAGCCAGGGAGAGAGAGAGATGGAGAAACATGGTGGAAAAAAAAAAAAAAAAAAAAAAGGTTTTTCATTGTTCCTTTGAGAGGAAAAAATAAAAAAAAATTCTCTAAAGATGTCGACAGCCAACAGCTGTAGGAGACGGTGCAGGAGAGTTTGTGTTTTGCCGGTTGGAGCTTTAGTTTGTGGAAGTAGAGAAGCATAGTAGAAAACTTCCGCTTTTACCGGTGCTGGAACAAACACTTAATCAGGGGGAAGACTGCGAGTAAAGATTATTTTAGATGACAGATAGTGGTAGAGCCTGTAAAATGTCACAAAATACAGGAAAACCTGGAACCCCCCCCCCCCCGAAAGTATTTACATTTTTGATCCCAGAACCACTGAAATGATTTAAATGAATAATTGTTAATTATTGCTAATTAATTTTTCGGTCAGTCAAACAAACCATCTATCTGTAATGTTGACTTTTTTTGTGAGATTAAAATGTTACTTTATTATTTCTGGTCTGTGTCTTCGCAGCTTTAGTCACACAGACTTTATTTGCAGTGAAAAATATTGCCATTGCTTGTGTCGTACTTTGTGCTGCCTTTAGCGCTCGTTCGGTATCTGGCAAATGTTTTGGCACACACGGGTTCGTTGCAGCTCCAACCTCTTAATCTGTATTTAAGAATCTCTTTGTCTCTGGACCTTCTGGTTAGACCAGGTTTTCTGGGGGATTATTCTTTTATCCTTTTTTTTTAATTTTTGCTTTAGGGCGGTTTGGTTTTCTTCTAGTCTTCTTCTGGTTCCACTGTTGTATTTAACTGAGAAATGACTATCTGATGTCCCCTGGCTACGGAGCAGATTTCCTTTTTTCAACCTTAGGGACAATAAAGAACAACCGACTGAGTCAGTGATTGATTGACTTGGAAAATCATTAACAACAGGACATAACAGAAACGATTGATTCTGAAACTAGTCTTCAAACATAAAAAGTATGCACCTACCACCCAAAACTACTGCTGCCTCTCCCATGCTCCAACTGAAAGCATCCTAGAAATTAGACTGATGAGCCCCATCCAGCATCAATAATCTTCTCTATCACATTGTTAATAGGAGGAAGGATACAACAGTTTCAGGTAAACCTCAAAGCCCCGAGAAACCCTTCACATCAGTCTCCTAGTTGTAATTCCGAGTGGAAGATATCCATATTTCTGATAGCAAAGATATCTCCCACTTGGCGAATGGAACGACAGATCTTTTAAGCAAATCTTTGGCAAAATGGCTGCAAGGCCACCACTGCTAACCGCTACATCCAAACAAATCCCTCATGAACACTAATACGATTAATTCAGCTGATTTAATAGGAGCCGTTCACTGTATGTTTGCATCTGGTTTCACATGTTAACAAACTGCTAAAAAATAAAAAACAAAAGTAGATCGTTTAGGCGTGAACGTTCCCAAGTTGGAATAACGAAAGGTTTTTTTCCCTGTACTTCCCATTCTGCCTGCATTTCAAGGATGTGCTAAAATTGTATTCTTGTAACTGAAATGACTGAAATTACCTGTGTGGGTGTGCAGGGCCTTTAGTGGGCCTTTTTGGGGACATTTTGACATGTCACAGAGGGAAAAGCACAGGTGTAAACAATATAATAAATGACATCTGAATTCTGGAGACATTGTTAATGTCATTGGGTTTGTTTCCATCCACCTGTTTTCATGTATTTACCATGTAACATGCATTTTCAATTTGCGAATGAAAAAAAATTTCCCCCCAAAAAATCTTGAAATATCGCAAAAAAGTTTTTACCCCCAAATTAAGTGGATGGAAACGTGCATGAATTCACATTTTCTTTAGCCGAATTTCTCAAAATTTGGTTTTTATTTGCGCCACCTGTGGATGGAAACCTACCTATAAATAATAGTTGTGCTTTTCCTTCTATGAAAAATAGTTTTAATAGTCATATAATAGTTTTTTGAACGAAGACTCCAGTCTCCATGTTAACTCAACACTCCATATCTATGTAGAGGAAAAACAAAGAGTAACACAGAGCCTCTAAACGTATTACCTGTCCAGCCAGGCGAGCAGGCTCTTGGCGGCGGTGATGAGGTCGACCACGGAGGTCAGCAGATCGTTGGGTAGCCGCCGCGAGGTTCTGCTCTCTGATTGACTGCTTCGGCGGCGGCCGGAAATGAAGTTCTGCAGGTTTTTGGCCGAGGCACCGAGTTTGTGAGCCAGAGTCCTGACGCTTTCTGTCTCCAGACCTGAGTTCTGCACACATGCACGCACGCACACACACACATACACACACACACACGCGTGCACACACACATATAAACACACACATAAACACAGATTAGCTGAAACTCCAGACAGTGAACCACCATGAATAAAAATTAGTCTTATTTGTCAACATGTTTACCAGGTTTTCTTAAGGAGTCTGGTGCATATTAATGACTTATATTATTCACTTATTATACATTTAGTAGAGAGAAAGTCATCACACTGACTGCAGGTATATAAAACAGTTAAGAGTGGCTTTGCTTCCACCAGCCACAGCATGAAAATGTAGCTCATATAGTAATCCATCAGTAAAAATAATCCACTATTGTAATATACAAAACTGATAAGTCATTCCGCTGCATAATGAGTAATTACTGTAATACCCTTGACTTTTAAAGTTTATTTTGCTGTAAATAACTACATTCTTTTACTCAAGTATTGACTAGAGACCACATGGTATTGAATAACGTACGTATACAATGGTCAGTATAGAGTTCTCGAACAACCTCCTCAGGAGGGCATCTAGCTTATCACTTTCTGAATGTAATTCAGCTTGTTTACTTGTTTCCCCATTTATTCTGTGTATTATTTGGGGAAGAACTTGACGAAGTCCTACTTTTGAAGTTAAGTTCTTGCCTTTGAACATGAAACAGGAGACTTGTCCTTTTTTACCCATCCAGGCCCTTTGTATCTTTCAGTTAGGTTCGGGACTCTGGTATTTTTTTGACCCATAGAGCTACAACTAGCTTCTCTGCTGTTTCTGTTTTCATGCAAATAAATACGTTAAACCCCCTTTTTCAAAGTGGACATAAAGATCGCACAATGACGCACGGAGGCTTGTTAAGCTACTTTTGTACAAAGTGATCTTTCAACCCTCGGTTTGAAGGTTAGTTTCAACCAATTCATGTTGACATGTTTTTCTGTGGAAGAAAATGATCTAATGTCCCTAGAGGGCCCTTTTTTTTTATAATGCGAACCTACTTTCTATAAAAGTGTTAAAGTTACTACGTCAGTGTGCAACTGGAAGAGCTCAGTATCATGCTTCTATTATATTGAACTTAATTCGTATGCATACCGGAAAGTATTGCTATTTGTCCATATGAACTTTGCCCGATGAAGGTCTAAGGACCAACACAACATCAATAAAGTGAGTACAGGTGCTGGACGGTACGCGGGATTCTTTGTTTTCTTTCCAAGCTTCACTCATAGGCGTTTTTGCAAACCCTCATCCTTTGCACTTCTTCCTCCGTAGTTCGAAAAGGGACTTATAGTGGCAGTCTCTGAAAATGAAACTGTTTTTTTCTTAGATTGTGATAGTGTCGATTGGGAGATTCACAGATTTGATGCAGGACACAGACAATTTACACCGTGCAATCTGTTACGTTGTTCACCGGAGCAGAACAGCATACATTAAAGCTGCAGCTATTAAAAAAAGCAGGTAATGAGAGTCCTGCCCTGCACTGACACTGCAAAACAAACACCCAACAAACACAAACTCACCAGAGCGCAGAGCAAGTCGACAGCCTCCAGAATGAGCTCCTGGTGTCCTATGCGAGAGACTCCCAGTTCCTCCAGCTCGGCGTGGCTAATCCTCAGCAGCCTCTCCCCGCACACGCCTCCGCGCTCAAACACACACACATATTGCTGCAAGCAGTCGTCCAGACCTGGAGCGAAAACACACATATCATCAAGGTTACTCGCAATGAGTAAACACAGATTTGGTCCAAAATGAGATCGCGACCCAAAGGGGGAAAAAAAAAAAAAGATAGTTTCTTCTTCAAGGGGACTGAGAATCCAACTAGATACAGTGTTTGTAACGGATAAACGTGTTCCTTTTACCCAACTCCAGTGTAAATACAGCAAGCTGTAAATATCCTGCCTCATAGCCTGCATTTAAATCTGGCATTTTTATAACTGACAAAAATGTGAAAAAGGGTTACTCTGACTTTGGCTCTCGTGCCATCATCCGGTCAGATCTTTACTTTGTCCGCTACTTCATTTCACGACCAAATACCCGCATAGCTGGATGACATTCCCCATCAGCCCCAGCGGTACTCAGTGTTCAGTGCTAACGGGAAAATGTTCGCGGGCTGACTCGCCGAACCGAGATAGCGAAAATGGTAAATAGTAGACCTACTTAGCAGATTAGCAACGCCATCGTGAGTATGTTAGCATGCTGATGTTAGCATTTAGCTCAAAGTACAGCATCGCAGAGCTGCTAGCATGGCTGTAGACACCAAAAAAAAATCTGCTAGCGCAATAAGCATATTTCGACATGTTTCAAACAGAAATCAACTTTTGAGACTCAGTTGCAGACAAAAACAATTTATGAAGGAAGGCTTTTCCAGCAATTGTATATATCAGCTTATTCTGCAATGCAAAAAAAAGAGCTGATAAGCAAGTAAAGTCGATCTACATGTTATTTAATATATATCTATATATCGATATATCTATATCATGATATCATGGACTTTCAGTACCCTGAGGGGAAATTACCTCACATTTCTCCTGCTTCTCTGAAAGACTGTTGTACTGTTAAAATGTGGCTACACTGTCAGTTAAAGGCGCTTATACACTGCCAGCATTCATATCTGTTTTTGTGGCAATTATGAGAGCACACATAAGGTAGCTAGAAATGATGGGCTCTGGGTGCCGGAGGGGGACTCTCATACCCACAACACCATCACTCTTCATGACCCGTCCACGGCTCAGACACTCTTCAAACCCATTCATCCCCTGATCGATAGCCAGACGCGTCCCCACTTGAAATTATAGGTTTCGGGCTTCGCTCCAGAAACACTAATCAGCTTTGGTCGCTACACTTTTCACCAGCGGTTTCCCCCTTCAAAGTCTGCCTACAGGGAGCACGGACTTCTATTAGTCTGCAAAGAGAATGTAAGACACAATTTTTCTGCCGCTTTTCCCAGTTCATCTCAGATAATGCAACAGCTGCTGCGTCATGTTTCTGAGCCATTTCAGCTTTATTTGCCATTTTGTATATTTCAACGCAACCCAACGGCTGCCAAACCACGGGAAGCGTAATGAAATGCAGTTTGTTTTAAGAGAGACCTAAGGGCCACACATTTTAGGACTTATTTTGTTTTCTTTTCCTTGTTCCTGTCCATTTACAGCATGAGCAAAATGTATGACTTTGAGAACTGTTTCACCACGGAATGAGAGTAAATGGAAAGAGACAGAAACTTCCCTTTTCCCTCTGCCATGGTGCTAAAAGGACCAATAAAGATGATCTACAATATTTGGACTTGTATCGTGGCCTGACAGTTGAGAACCTTTACCTTGTCGGCATTTTTAGTAAATAATATATCCTAGAAAAGAACCGCTTGCGCATCCGGACGCGACTACGTTTGTGCACCTGTGACCAAAACTCCAGCAAAGAAAGGGGCATTATACAAAGTTTTATTATAGTTCTATAAACAAAGAGGCCTTTAGATCAGCACTATTTACTGCTCTGTGTCCAGCCAAGAGTCTCCAAAGGACCCAAAGCAAACTCTGTACCTGAAACAAGGGTCAGGAGACTGGAACAAAAGAGGTAATGGATAGGCAATCAGGCAGCCATCCAGGTAAGACTTTACTCTCTGTTGGATTGTGTAACGTCTGTGCTGTGAGTATGTGTGGGACGGTCTCTCTAGACCCGCGGGTGTGCGAGTGTGCAAGTGTGTGGGTTGCGTGCTTTGTTGGTGTTGTGCATGTGTGTGTGCGTGTGTGCGTGTGTGTGTGTGTGTGTGTCTCTGTGTGTGTGTGTTCGTCTGGCCCGAGCGGGTTTGCTGAGTCAAAGGAAAGCAGATCAAGCTAGGGTGGCTCAGCTGCAGCCTCTGGCTCCCAAAACAATGAAGGTATCCAGCTCCTAACCTCTTAACAAACATCCAACTGGCAAACACACACTTTAAAACACGCACACACACATACACACACACACTTCTGAGGAATGAGCATTGATTTCCCCCGCTTCAAGTCCCTGCTTTATAATACACTCATCTATCATAACCACACTAACAAAGATGGAGAAAAAAGGATGAGAAGAGAGCGTAGGAAGAGAAGGAGAGAAAAAAAGGAAAAAGGCAGAGAGGAAAAAAAAAAACTCATAAGCCAGCTGCTAAATTGCATGCAAACTATTTCACACACACACACACAAATGCCATCTCTCATCAGTGACAAGCAAACAGCATTTGTCGGCTTCTGCACCCTCCCAATGCTTCCTCCCCTCCCCTGTCTGAAGTCTAAATGAAGCATGCAATTCCAAAATGCCATATATCGACTTGGGCGGGGGTATGTGTGTGTGTGTGTGTGTGGGGGGGGGGGGGTGAAGCCTGAAATCACTCACATCATTTTATCTTTAAACACATAAACAAACAACAGCTTTTATGATCTTAAAATGAAATACGAGCAATCCCTTTTAAAGGAGTAGGCATCGTCTTTTCACCATTATCTCACTTTGCAAGGGAACTCGGCAAATTGATTCCGCTATCCGGACCCCCGAAACACTTCAAGCCGATGTGATTATCTCGGCTCAAAGGTTCCACTAACAAGCATGAAAGGATTTGATAAGAATAAAAAAAAATAAAAAAAATAAAATCAAACCGCTCAGATGTGACTTATTTGTGTGGCATCCTGCTTTAATGTTTGGTGAGGGTCACTTAAGGTACACTAAGGGTTGGAGAAGGACCGGAAAAGGGATTTTGAGATACTTGCATGTAAAGTATTTCCATTCTATGGTACGTTTCACTTATATTCCACGACATCTAAGAGTGAAATATTGTACTTTTTAAACCGCACTTCGTTCATTTTAGAGCTATACTCGTCAGTTACTACGAGGATTTTACACATAAAAACATAGGATCATCCTTAAGATGACCCTTACTGAGCATTAAGCTATAGACAGGAGGTAATTGGCGTAGCTTAGGTGGCCGGGCACTGTCTAAACTTCAGAAAGCGACCTACCGGCACCTTTAACCCTTAAATGCAAACTTCGCGTGTTTAGCGACGCAGGACTATATTACACCCTGTCAAATACATTAATTTCATTCAATTAGGCACTCGGCTCCCTGGTGTTCCTCAAACTATCTGTCAGCAACAATGTTATGAGAGCAGCTGCGTGCGAAGATGGACCTGGGGCTACCGATGACGAGGACGTAGTTGTTCGTTTCAGAAGTGAAGCGCGAGAATGCTGAAGCTGGCCCGGACGATGTGAGCTCTGAGTCGGACGATGGTCAAGATCAAGTCCAAGTAGCGGTCCCAAGTGAACTTAGAACTGATGAGTGAATCTTATGCAGTTACCTCAACTGCCTCGACCCTGCTGCTATATGCACACAAGTAGTTTTCCAGGCCAGATTTGTTTTACTTTGGAAAAACCCAAACCACCTGTTTTCCCCATCTTCCAGTCTTTATCAGGCTCTAGTTTTGTACTTAACACATAATCTTCAAACTTCTCATCTAACTCCAAGCCGGAACACAAAAAAGAATATTGCCCAAAAGTCAGATTATGCTTTTAAACTACCCAACAGCTAAAGTTATGTTACATGTTAATGAATATTAATATTAATCCAATAACAAATCCCCTCTAAAAAGAGACAAATCTGCATGAGTACCGTATACTTTGCAGCTCATACTGCAATACTTGTACATAATTCAGATTCTGAGTGCAGTACTAGTGCTGGTGATAAAGTACAACATGTGGCCAAAATTATGTAGACAGCTCTTCACTTTTGGTTTGGGACCGTTTGTCATGGCTTGGGCTAGGTCCCTTACTTCACATTGAGGGAAATCTTACGGCTAAAGCATACAAATGTTTGACAGTGCTGTGCTTCTGACTTTGGTGGCAACACTCTGGGAACATGGCAATGTCCTTTTGCACAAAGCGAGGCCCGTAGGGGAATATTTTTCGTAGCTTGGTGTGGAAGAATGACCTAAACCCCACCCAACACCTTGGGGACGAAGTGGAACACCGAGTGCAAGCCAGACCTTACCACCCTACATCAGTGCTGGGCCTGATGATCATATATAGGTGTGACGGTCTCGTAATTTTGTCTGTGCAGTGTATTTTTACATTGTGGTATTGGTATTTTTAGCCAAGTGAGTCGTCTGAGCACTTTTTCCCCTAACCGCGAGACTTGTGCTTTAATGAGCGTTAATAGCGGCTGATTCTCTAAAACATGCAAAGCTGATTAAAACAATGTTGGCTCTCACAGGCAAAGTGTTACAATTGCTGCGAGAGGCAGAGAGAGAGGCAGAGAGAAGCAGAAGGGGAAATATACACTGTGCAGGAAAGCTCACTGATAATCAGCATCGCTTATCATTGGCAGCGAGGGAAAGCGTGAATGCCCTGAATACTGATGAGTCAAATTGTAAGTGATGTCAGCGAGTGCACAGACACCCACGCAGATTGAAGCAGACACTGGAAGAGTGCTATGCAGTTAAAATATACATACAGTATAATGACGGCTGCATAGGATTAATTCTTCTACTGCAGTCGTTCCCGACCCTTTTTGTCAAAAATACCCCCACAGCCCTGTCAGACGAACTCAAGGATGACACCGCCGTTTGTCTAAGCCATTTCTCCGTTACTATTTCTTTCATTTTGGCTATTTCACCGTTTACTTTTTGTCCATTTATCCATTAGTTTTAACTTTTTAGCTGTTTCAACCGTTCATCCATTAGGTTGAGCTAAATATTTCAACTGCTTATCCATTACTTTTAACTAACTATTTTAACCCTTTATCCATTACTTTTAGCTAAAATTTTCAACAGTTTATCAATTACTTTAAGCTTACCATTAACCATTTCCTATTATTTTTAACTAACTAGTCCGAGCTTTTAGCTAACCATTACCCAGCGGACAACCTCATTTGGGTCCCATGCGGTGCCACTGAGAGCTGAAAATCGGCCCACATAGGACCCACATCAGTCGTGAAATGGGGGTCGCATGTGGGCCTTGTTAAAGTGCACTTGTTAAAGTGTTACAATCACTCAATATGTGTACCCCTTGGTGACTGAAGGAATGCCACGGGTGGGAACAAGTAGCCCTACCCCTGGCTGGGAATCACTATTCTACTGTACATCCAGTAAAAATATTAGAGTATACCCGTTTAGAATATTTCAGGTTTTGCTATAAATGTCTGTGTGGGTTTGTTGTATAATGGTGTCTCATCTGTACAATCATGCACTCATATCTCTGTATGTACAGTATACATGTGCATTTATGTGTCCGTTTGTTAAAGAGTTCATGTGTCTGCATGTGTTTGACTGGTACTGAAAAAGCGTGAGTCATAGCTGACTCACACATTTAACTCCCACAGAGGCACACTTTTCACAACAGCGGGCAAGCCAAACTCCCACAAACACCCTCTTTCTCTCACACACACACGTTTAATAAAAACTAGATTTTGCGGTGACTTCTGGGATGTTCAAGAGTCCTGTAAAAGATCTGGCCCTCCCTGTCGGGTTATGTGTCATCTGTTCCAAGCACTTTGAAGCTTCGGTAACAATAAAAGTTAGGCGAGCGTTAACTGTGTCCCTGGGATTTGTAAATGCAGGATGTTAGAAGCCCGAGAGCTATTAGAAGTGAGTTTATGACCAGAAGGTTGCCAGTCTAAATCCAATATCGTCTGGGAAGATTTTGCATGGGCAAAGAAAACCAGGCAAACTCTACTCCTAAATTAGAACAGCTTTTTTTGCTTTTGATATTTATTTTCTTGCATTTCCTGAGGTTAATTGTTGCTATTTACTGTACTGTATTAAACCAGTAGAATCTATTTATTTTTCTGATTTAATACCATTCGAGAAAACCTCAAACTGCAAGACCGTCTGTATTACTTTTCTCTCTGTATCACATCAGTTTTGCAGTCTTGTGCCAATATAATGAGGGAAGCTAAAAAAAAAAACAAACGAAAAAAGCACAAGCCTCATACATGAAAAGTCAGTAGAAGGAGGCAACTCCAGAAAGACGAATGCAGCTTTGCTCCAGGCAATGCTACAGCAAAGAATTGTTTACTTGGGTTAGAAATGTTCTCCTTGGAAATCACCATTTCTCAATAAACACATCATTCACCTTCAGGTGCCTGTAAATATCTGTTCCTATCCGGTATTTACAACTGGAAAAGTTTCAACCAATGCCATGAGCACAGAAAGCTTGTAATGGGACAAAATTATTAAAATGCAGATTATGTTTCCAAAGTAATATATGTTCGTTTTGAAAAAGCACAGTTAAAATGAAGCTGTGCAGGGTTTATGAAAACTATGCAACGAATTTTAAAACAGCCCAGTCCAGACTGCAATAGAATATTTTATAACCTTGCAACGGAAATATATATATATAAATCCACTGTACGCTACCTGCTAGGAACCAAATGGCAGAAGGACAAAGAAACAAGCAGGTGAACATAGTGGAGCATTTAGCAGCTAAGAAGCCAGATATGTGTTTCAGGAGTTGGTGGAGGCCGAACCAGAGCTAAAAAAGAGAGTAAATTGGACTTACATTTGTTAGGTGGAAAGAAACACAACTGCAAATTAGTTGCTAATGTTGGGCCGTGTCTGGTGGGTGTGTAAGTAGGGAATTCACTGCTCGCTTAGCTCAGCAGCTTTTGATTGAAAAGGCTGTTTTTAACGTTCAAAACTGACTCTTTTTAAAACTTTAAAAATAAAAAACTGTAAAGGGACTTTTAAATATGCCCTTGATGACTACATACATGATATCATGCTAAAAGACTGAGGCTAAAGCTAATAGGTCCCAGGGGAAGTTGGGTCCCACATGATGATCCATGTAGAAGACATCGAAATAAATCTTCTATCTCCAAATGTTGGAGTTGTCTATTAATGGTAAAGTGCATGTACCCAACTGTTGAAATGTCAATAGTAAAATTGCATACATTTATCTACATCAAATAGGCTTTCTAAACCCCTTGACTGTCATCGTTCTTCTTGTTGAGCGCTGTGGTAGCGTAGGGTTTAAAATTTAAAATAAAAAAATCATTGAACGTTAATTGATGCATTGAAATCCACCAAGCTTTATCGCTGAGCTTGCTACAGTATATAAATGCCCTCAGCCAGAGCTGTACCATGCTTGAGTGACTTTTACAGGCCTGCCTTGTCTCTTTGGTCTCTGAGTGACCGAAACACTTCAAACCTCAATTTCCCCAACACCATTTGTTTGCTCAGTACACACAAATGAACCGACAAGCACAGAGCCTGGCTGATCTCGTGCAAACTGATGAATTTTTTTGAATAAACATAAATAAATCCTCACTGTGTCTGACCTGTAATAAAAAAAAAAAAAAAAAAAAAGATCAATCGAACCCACAGACCGAAAAATCCCGCGAACCTAAAGGCTGTGACCATCACTGAGAGGCAAGAGATGTCATCGTATGTGCTTGCAGTGCTGTCACGGCAATTTCAGTACTCAGTCTAGTGATCAGATTCATGCAAGAGAAATGAGGTAAGGTTTTGCCCCGGCATCCTGCGTGAGCAGATGATGACAGGACATAGGGTAAAAATTCCCATCGTTCCCAGCAATGTACAGTAAGTTCTCATATTACTATTGAAGTGCACCACTCCCATATTGTTTAAGCCTCAGTCGTGCCAATGCAACACTGTCACCGATTCAACAATGGCCGGACCTTTTGGTCCCAAACGCCTGTGGTATATGTGATCTGTATGTTATCGTACACATGCGCGCGCGCACACACACACAAACACACACACACAGAATACAAATACGGTATATCATGTTTCCCTCTGTCGCCGAAGACACACCCGAGAGACCCAGCATGAACTGAATGCCATACTAAGGCATGCCACGTGTGCTATGTATAAGTGTGTATATGAACATGTATGTGTGTGTGTGTGTGTGTGTGTGTGTGTGTGTGTGTGTGTGTGTGTGCGCGCGCACGCGTATGTCCAAGGACCCGGGTGGAGCCTTCTGTTCAGAGCGGGTATGTGCGTCTGTCAGCTGTTCTGCACAGACGGTCTGAGACGAACAACTCACCATCCACCCACACATACTGACTGCACACACACACACACACACACACACACACACACACACACTTATAAACACATGGCGTATGCACATGGCCAACCTATAACCAATCCAATGATGAGGCTCAGAGAAACTGACACAGGACATCATGTAAATAAATCTTCTGCACAACTTACATTTGCATTTTACTGAAGCATATGAGTCAATAGATTCCCTGGCCCTGATGAAACAGACATGAGGAATAACAGTTAGTGCTAATATTAGTTATCACTAGTCATTTTTCTCAGTTTATGTGGAGGGTGGGATTTTGGACCAGGCTGTGTGTGTTGACGGGTACGGTAAGAGACATGGAGCGAGGACGCGTCTTGGCGCTACGCTACCACATATGAAAAATGTCACAGATTGTCCTGATTAGGGCGCTGTTAAAGGTCAGAAGGTCAAATCTAAAAGGTCAAAAAATTAGTTATATAGCAGGTGGTATTTTTGATTTTACTGGCCCAATTTTTTTATGAACCTCTGTTGGATGATGCACTCTGGTTGCACTGTTAAGGTCTTTTACATCATTACACTGACTGGCCTGATGGGGGCGCTATCATTTAATGTCAAAACTTCACACTTTAAAAGGCCTTTACTGTTATGACAACTGGTCAGAATTTGCCGGAGCTTGTGAAAATAGTTAAATATCCTTCTCCTAGTTCAAAATCTATCTCCAGATTGTTAGTTTTAACCTCATTCTATCACAAAATGAAGTATGCATCGTTTCAAAAGTGCCCGTTTGCCGTTGGGTTTTTCAATTTTTTAATACTTTTTTTCGTGGGTACTTGAAAATCATATGGTATCCCTGTTAATTACAGGCCCAGAACTTAGTGCTAAGTTCAATTTGCTCAAAACGTCACAGAAATTAAAAGCAACAACGTTGAAAAAGCAGAAATTTGCAAAGAATTTGGGGTGTTGTTCCATATGATTCATGACAACAATGTGATATAATTATCTAGACCAAGGAGGTTATGTTTTCACCCATGTCTGTTTGTTGGTTTATTTGTCAGCAGGATTACGTAAAAAGTACTGAACCGATTTGCACCAAATTTGGTGAAGGGATGGGACGTGGGCCAGGGACAAACCCATTACATTCTGGTGTGGATCGGGTCAAAGGAGCAGATCCGGGATTTGTTTTTATCACTCTCCTTCACATTGCGAGGTAAGGCTTTTTTTCGCCTTGGTGGAGGTATGCGCTCTATTGAGTGCCAGTCAGATATAGTGACCTGTTGACGTATGTCCCAACTATGTCCAGCAGGAACAAGAATGGCTGAAAGAAAAATGCATTCTGTTGCTGGCTTCCATGTGGACATTTCCGGTCCAAAAGATGGAAGGGCTTTGGTTATACAGGTCAGATTACAGCTAACCATGTAAGCAATGGAAGAAGACTGCATCAGCAAAGAAGGGGCCCACAACAAGCTTATTTACTCATCTCAAGCAAAAGCCCCCAGTCGAGCATGAGGAGAGCCACTGAATTACAGGCACTGGTTTCATGAGGAGAGTATAATGACGTAGTTTTTAGTATTATTTATCAAATCTGCATCAATGTAAGAACATTTATCTGAATCTTTGACAACTATCAGCTAGTTAGTAGAAAATTACCTGCCAGTTCAAGATGTTTACAGAATGTAGCACGGTCCTTTGTCACGGCAGAAATTTTGGCATTTCATAGCAGGGAAAGCACAGATGTAATCGATAACACTGAAAAATGGCTGTTTTATTTAGGTGAGTCACTTCGGGTGACATGGTATTGTGCAGGCTGGCTTGCTTTCATGGTTTACTGAGCCAGTGTGAATTAAATTTGTTTCACCTTTGCTTTTCCTGCTGTGACAAGTCAAAACGTCTGCTGTGAGAAAAAAGGTCGATTGGAGTCTGTTATAACCGCTGTGAATCCAAGCTTACCACAGCCTCCATTTTCCAAAAAAAAACTACAAACTATTTACAGCCCCCTTTTGGACTGGGAAAAAATGAGTGTTTGTTACCAAAAATAGAGATTTTGGGTGGGGTATCACTTTACAGCCACAACCCCCAATTTTGTTTTATGGCCGAATAACGCCCCCCAGATCCCATAAATTTCCCTCCAGCTCTGAGTTTAGTTGCATGAATGCCAACAGCTGAGAAGTGGGAGAAAATTTTAGGATACGATGGCATTATTCACTGCTAGCAACGGCAAGAATTATAGCCCAAATTGATCTTACAAACTAGATGGAGTCTTCTAGGAAGATCTGAATGACCTTCACATAGCGGCTATAGATCCACATACATAAATTACTTTTTTTTTTTTGATGGAACTTACAGTATTGGCACCACAGCTAAAACTTCGCTGTTAATTTAAACTAAACTAGGTTAGATAATAAATATCATAAATGGACTGGTCTTTACTGTGAGCAGGTCTCCTTTTGGCAGGTGTTTTCGGGAAAGCCCGAGGCTGACATTGGCTCTGCTTTTTTGAGCCAAATTGAGTTGTTACCAGCATACGGTATGTTTTAATTGTGTTGGCAACAAGTCATACTGAATGTGTTTCATGGCAGGGCAAATGAAAAGATGAACAAATTATGACTGGTGCAAAACACAGAGCCTAAGGGGACACTTGTTTGTGAGAGACTGACACCAAAACCCGATGTTCATTCTTGATGATTTAGAGCATTTTATGAAGTCAGATGCAGGAAATGCGTAATTCACATCATCTAAATTTGGCCATTATCCACAGTAAAAAACAAAAGTGTCCTGTCAAACAGCAGCGTGGAAGCTGGAACGCACAATGTATCACGAACAACCATGCCTTTTCAATGCGTGAAAGAGTTTTACGCAGGCCGCTGGGTACAGACCTAATCAGCCTGCTGCTGAATTATGCATGACTATAATCTCTGGTCTGATCACTGCAATGTATCACAAGCACTCTTATAAACAAAACCAAATTACACTTTTAGATGAATACTAAAATACTAATTTGGGCTCTTTGTGCTTTTTCAATTGATGTTTTTGTTCTCTAAAGACCCTGCGTAGTGCTGCCTGCTCACTATTCCCACGGTGGCAGCATTTAAGACGGCAGGAATCTGCGTCTTTAAGACTACTGTCAGTCTGAAAGGATGAGCGACTTGACCTCGGTCCCGTTTTGTCACTCCTCTCATTCTAAAAAGTTTCTTCTCCCAGGCAGAGGCGGAGCCGGAGGAGTCTCCCAAAGTAGGAAAATGACAGATAGGTTGATTTGCTAGAATCAGAATGTCTGTATGATGTGACAGTTTCTTGTCGGAAAGTCAAATGACTACTGAGGGACGCAGAACAACCGCAACATGACGGAAAACAACGATAAAGGGACACGAAACGACCGCAAAGTCATGCAAAGTGACCACAAAGTGATGCTTAATTACTACAAAGTGATAGAAAAAACAATCACAAAATGACACAAACAAAAGCAAAGAGTCATGAGGGGACTACGAGTAGAACCTACGTTATTTGCTTTTCAGTCTGGGTGTCTTGCTTCTCCTTTAGCTTTTATGTATTACACCTAATAAATAATGTAGCTGTTAATAACGTAGTTTTCCCCATAAGTGCCCCCATTTTAAGTGCCCCCCCCCTCCCCTCCCCCCACACACACACACACACACCACCACCATCAAAAGTTTCTACACCTGCCCCTGCTCTCAGCCGTGAAGTTTGGCTACTCCTCCTCCTGTCACTTACACATTACATCATCATCCACTGACCATCAGGTGCCAGGATGATGCATGAACACCACACGCACGCGCGCGCGCACACACACACACACACACACACACACACACAAACAAAACCCTCCCACGCAACATAACATCGTACCAGCCTCTGTCTCCCTGTCTCTGTCTATTAATGTTAATCAGTAAGAGTGTGCGCGTGTGTTTGTTCATTTGCATCCAGGCGTGTAATTTATGAGATTGTCTATTAATTGATAATATTCATTAGGGGTGTGTGTGTGTGTGTGTGTGTGTGTGTGTGTGTGTGTTTCTATAGTCTACCTTTCATCCAGTCCACCACCTGGCTCGTGCTCCATTTGCTCACCGGCTCCATCACGAGCGCCATCGAGGAAACTTTGCGCTGACTCTCCGTTGCGCGCAAAGCGGTCACGTTAACCCAAAACAAAGCTCTGTCAGCCGGGCACACCTCCCCCCCGACCCTCCTCCGCTCCCTGCGTCCCTCCCCTCCGTCCGCAGCCAGGTGACTCCTTCTTTTTTTTTTTTTTTTTTTTTACACTGTCCCGGTCTGGTCGCCCTGTCGCCCCTGGCTCAGCCCGGTGTCGTGTCCAGTTAACGCAGCGCAGCCCTCAGTGCGGGGCAGCCCGAGCGTGTGTGCAGCGGAATCCGATACATTCCCCTGCTCGATCCGATCTAACATGTGTCGCCTGCCTCCCTCTCTCTCTCCTCTCCCTCTCTCTCCCTCTCTCTCTCTCTCTCTCTCTCTCCACTCCCTTCTTCCCAGTGCGCCAGTCCGGTCCCGGCTCCCAGTGTGTATGTGTGTGTGTGTGTGTGCGTGTGTGCCTAATTGTGTATACGTGTGTATGTGAAAGAGATAAGAGAGGACTGTGTGTGAGTGCGCGCAGCCGCTCCGTTACCGACATCAGCAGTGTAGGATACATAAGTCACACCGGACTCAACATCCGACAGCATCTCTCTCTCTCTCTCTCTCTCTCTCTCTCTCTCTCCCCCTCTCTCTCCCCCCAGATAAGATTAAACCGTGCACCCCCCCCCCCCCCCCATGTACCAGTGTATTTCCCTCTGGAGCGATACGACCATGCAGATATGAGGAGATATGGGGGAAAGAGATACTCGGGAGATGTTTAATCAGGCCATACGTGTGTGTGTGTGACAGGGAGAGGCAGAGTGCGAGTGTGTTTCACAGAGAGAGAGAGGGAGGGAGAGAGAGAGAGTACCTCTGGGGGGGGGGGGGGTACTCGGGGTGCCCACACGCTCTCTGCTGGATGAGGAAACTTAATGAATCCTCAGCCAACCCTCTCCCCCTCCACAGCTCCACTCCAGGGACCGTTTCCCTGTAGCCCGAAAACCGCTTCGCTGTTCGCCCGGCTCGTTCCTTTTTCAATCTGAAGTCAACCGATGGCCTCAGCTCTCCGGGACACATGCCAACCCGAACTGCAAATGGGGGGTTCGGAAGCAGCCGGACTCTTCGTTACTGAACGGTTCGTGTGGGCGGCTGCGCGTTGTTTCAGTGTCAGCCCCGTGTCAGAGTTGACCGAGGGGGTCTGAGAGTTGCCATTTGCACCGAGGAGGAGCCGGGTAAGGAGGTGACCCTGCAAGCGAAGAAGATAATAATGAGGCTAGATAATAAGTAAATAAAAGCAAAAAAAATCTATCAGAGAGATATCAGAGAGAGTTGGTTTGCTAAAATCAACAGTGTAAAAAATTTAAAAAAAAGCAGATTCAGGCAGGAGAACTGGAAAATGTGGACCGAGGCGCGAAGGTCTTGTGGACGAGCGGAAAATCATGTCCAGGGTGAAGAAAGACCCGTTTTACTGCACAGCAAAGAAGGCTCTCCCGGACGCGGCCGTATAGTTTTCTCTGTCAGCGATCAGGAGAAGACTTCGAGGCCAGAACCTCAGAGGGTTCTCAGCCACAAGCTGCAAAGCCCCCGGTGAACCTCACGGATAGAAAGGGCCGGGCTGCGGAAACACACACCAAAAGAAACCGGTGGCGTTGCGGAACAAAGTTCCAGGGCACGGGGGAAGAAAAATCAACATCTGTCGAGCTGATGGAAAAAGGAAAGCCTTGGAGGAAAAACGGGAAACGGTTCATGACCCCAAAGCCACCACCTCGTCTGTCAAACATGGCGGTGGTTTCGTTATGGCTCGGATGTGTACGGCTGCCATTTAGTGATGATTTCACGGAGTCAACAGGATGGACGCGGATTCGGACTCAGCCAAACGCACCAAGAGGAGGACAAGGACCCTGAAACGGCGGGGGGCCAAAGCAAACCACGGAGCTTTTCAGGGTGACGGGGGCGGAATATCCTCGACTGGGCCGAGTCAGCTGCCTGGTCTCAGCCCAGGGGGCGCGGTCCTTCAGCTGAAGACCAGGCTGAAGGCAGAGGGACCCCTCCGCAAGCTGGACAGCTGAAAGGGGGCCGCAGTGAAGCATCGCCGGGGAAGATACAAAGTGTCTGCTGATGTCTGTGGGGTCAAAGACCCCGGGCTACTGGTACAATAGGGAAGTCTGGGTGTAGCATGAAAAAATCACATTAAAAGGGTCGTTAACAGGCGGCGAAAGCCACAAAAACACTCAAAATGTGACTTCTTTTGCAAATAATAGGCTGCTGTGCTGTGATGCGTTCGCTTACCGACACATACTGTATACTGAAGTGCGTTCGGACGGTGATGCGTTCACTTACCGAAGTACTTAATGAAGCACATTCGAATGGTGATGTGCTCACTTACTGACGTACAACACTCATACTGCATTTTGGGTCGGGATGCGTTCATTTACTTTTTATACGCGCTGGAGTGCCTTTGAATGGTGATGCGTTCACTTGCCGATGTACACGAGGAAGTGCATTTTAACACTAAATGCGACCACTTAGCTTAGGGGGGGAAATATATATATATATGAAAAAACTACATAGTGAGTGACTGAATCCTTGAACTGAAATGAACAAGGTGAAGTGAGTTGTGATTTCCACCTCTAGCTCGCGTCGGGTACTATTTGGATCAGGAAATACAGCGGAACACAATATTAAAGAACCAAATTCACCCAATATACCAAAAAAACGACCTCGGTACCAGCTACCACTTAGCCGAACCAGTCCTTTAAGACCTTTTCTTTGACAAAACACACAATTAATCTACCTTCCTTGTTAGTCACGTTCCCAACATCACTGCATTGTCATAAGATGCATTTAAAGGAATTCTCGTGACACTAACATGTGGTGGCATATTCCCCTTTTCTATCTATATTTCCAGCGCTGCAGTAATTGTGCCACATTTTTCTTATATTGGTGAATAAAGCTCTTCCAAGTCTCACTAATGAATTCTTATACATATTTATGATTTCCAGTGGGATGTTAACTTAACACATTCTAGTAATTTGAGTCAGTGTGATCATATAATGAGAGTATGATTAGAACATTACTCAGTTTAATCAAATCATTTAAGATGTATTGTGTTAAATTAGTATTAGTGTGTGTGTGTGTGTGTGTGTTAAAGGAGGACATACTCACCTGACATGCATTTCACCCACATTCATACAGACATGGATGCAGGCAAGCGAGTACACTGCGCACACAGTTCGGCTGTAACAAAGGAGGAGACAAGACGTACTGGAGATAAAAATCGGATCTGGTTTCTTTTGATTTGATCCACTGCTGCGTCATCTCCTCTGTAGGTGGATGTATGCACAGGCGTTACAGAGGGTGTAATCCAGTGAACTGAGCGAGGCTGGCCTTGAGTTTCCCTTCCCAACTGAGACCTCTGCTGGTGCCAAGTGAAGTTGACGGTAGTCACACAGTGAAAGAAAGCAGTGGTACTTTAACCTCTGCTACCATTGGAAACAAGGGCAGAGACTTTTGCTGTGATGGGTTCAGGTTTTTCGCCTTTGTTGGAACTTTAGCTGAAGTTGCCGGACAGCTTTATGTAGGGAGAGCTGAGAAAAAGACCATCAAAGTAGTGCGGGGGGGTGTGGTCTGGAAAAAAAATATTGGACGGGTTTTATTAAGTCTGTGGCTCTTAAGTTTTGTTAGGATGAGAAGAGCAGGGAAATTTTTTTCACTGGTTTGATGTTGCTCTAAACTTTTAGCTCTGTAATTACATGACGACTGGAGATAAAATAGGATTAGGGTTAGTGATACAATCAAATGCCGAAACTAGGAATTTATCACTTACCAATTCAGTTTTCCCTACTTAGCTATACGGAACTTGTGAAATACAAGGGGAAACCAGAGTAATGCAAATACGTCGTGAAAATCGTCACTGCAAACGCTGCAACACAAGAGGTTCTTAATATACTGTACATCTTGGACATATTATAAACATTACATCTTTTGTAATTAGTTTAAACTTGTGATCTTGTGTTCCTTTTTGTTGACACTGTGTTTGGAACATGTCTGTTTTGTTTTGTTTTTTTTACCGTTTTGCTCCACATGATAAAGTTTTCTCATGTTATCTCGAAAACTCCTATAAAGAACCTACTTCCAAACCTCACAAAATGATCAGACTGGAATTTGAGCAAAGTACATTTCACCTTTGAATCCGTGTTCACAATTCGGTTTTGACAGAGCCCCCTTTTTTTTGTGGCTCACTTCTACTGTTGCGGTCATTGTTCACAGTCTTTGAAATGTTCATAGCGGACAGAATGACACCCAGAGTGACGCCCAAATCATTTACTCAGTTAAGGAAATCGTAGCTAATAATACATGGATAGGGGTGTGTAAAGGAGATCAGAGAACATGTGCACACTCATAAAACATTTCCTCAATCTTACGTGACAGTGG
This sequence comes from Xiphias gladius, assembly GCF_016859285.1. Taxonomy (NCBI): domain Eukaryota; kingdom Metazoa; phylum Chordata; class Actinopteri; order Istiophoriformes; family Xiphiidae; genus Xiphias; species Xiphias gladius. The sequence continues at coordinate 18,799,001 of NC_053404.1, read as the reverse complement.
CGTGTGTTAACTACAGAGGGGAAGTGGACAGTTTACTTCCCTCAATAAACCACAATTTATGTTTTTATATAAACTGCTGACTTCACCCGGTCTTCACAGTGAAGAGATTAACTGAAGCACAGTTTATTAATGAGGACACTGTGATGGAAGATCAAAACCCACGCTTAAGTGGTTAAGAAGAAAAAACTTTGTGAAAAAACGTTGAGAAGAAAAAACTAAATAGAAAAAAAAAAAACAGCGGTTCTTACTCTAATTATTTCCATTGTGGATTGCGTAATAATGTTTTTCCCAAACTTTGACGTAACAGGGATTTTTTTTAGAATCAAAGTTGAGTCACTGTTGTGTGATGTAAATCAGCTGTAAAGAAAAGCAAAATGTTCCCTCAATGACATGCAGTATACACACACACACAAACACACACAGTTTTTATACAATTTATACATATGGATTTGCAATCAACATCTAAGATATTTGCATTTGCTGTATTTGTCTTTTGTATTTTTTCATAAATCTATTAACCTATTAATGTATGTAAACACAATAGCGTCCTCTAGTATGAATTATTTGGAGTGTCGCCAGAATCTACCAGGAGATGATGGTGAGTTCAGCCTCCTGAAAATACTGAACAACATAGTCATTGCATAATGAAAACTTAACATTATTCCTTAATTTCTTTTCTCATTGAATGTTGAGAGGCTTGAATAAATACTATATTTCAAAATAAAGATGCCACACCCAACTAATCTCACTTCCTCAGTGGATTAATAGAAAGGAGAAAGCGGAGGACTGGCAGAGAAAAAGTGGTGAGCCAAACAGCAAGATGAACATTTTTTCTCATGCACACTTGGACGTTATGTCGACAGAGACACTGTTTTCACTCTTTTGAATTGACAGAAACTTTTTATTTGAACAAAGGAAGATAACTGAAGTACAAGATTCCGCGGATTCGAGATCAGTAATTAAATAGCTTTGTGAGACACAGTAAGTATCAGAAACCATTATTCGTCATATGCTCAAGACAATGTCTCTTAATCATTGGTTTATTTGGAAGCACTGTATAATGAAGACCGTAATTTACCTGCTAATTTCATTGTCGCTTTCATTTTATCACAAATAAAATACTGACAAGCTCCAACTGATGCTTAACTGTAGGTATAGCGGAAGAAAACAAGACCAAGGGAGTAACAACCTTGCGTTTTAAGGGAAAGGTAGAAGAAATTAAGTGCAAAAAATAAGTGTTTAATTGCAGTGTTACCATTTTTTGAACCTCTGATAAGGTTGAACATAACATCTGTGCTCAGATGTTATGTTTAAACTGTTTCCATAATGACATATTGGACCAAAATGTGGCAATGATTTATTATCGTGTTATAATTATGAGTATTTGTTGTGTGTCACTGCTTCTGATGGCCTTTATTTGTGTGTTTTTATTGAATTTTCAGCATTACTTTCTGCAGTTTATAAACCAACTGGAGTAAACACGGAGAAACTGCAATTCCTTACTGGTTGGACTTCACTTGTTCTTTTGTAACGGAGATTTTAAAATAGGTCCTGGAGTGAAGGGGATGAAACAATGGCAACAGGAGAAAGAAAACATTTTCATTACGTAATTTATATCCACTTGCTGAATATCAGCAGTTTTGTTGTTCCAGTCACAGGATTTGCACTGAAGACTTGCCGAATCAGTTACGATGTTGCCATATGTAGCAATAGTAGACTCAGAACTGTTCCTCAAGATATTCCCTCAACAGTGATAGGTTTGGACTTGTCTAAAAACAACATACCAAGAGTAAAAGTATCAGATTTCACAAATCTACCAGTTTTGACAAAGTTAGACCTAAAACTCAACAGAATTTCGCAGATAGATAACGGTGCCTTTGCCAATCTGATTTCCCTCAAGAAGTTAAATCTAAATAATAACAGACTTGTTGAACTTGGAGAGGATCTGTTTCATGGTCTGAGCAACCTCACCGAGCTCAGAATTATTAGTAATCACATCAAAGCTGTGGCATCCACCTCTTTTAAGCCCATGACAAGCTTAAAGTTTTTGGACATTTCTCGCAACAAACTGCAGCACATAACAGAAGTTCATTTAATATTACAGCACCTGCCACATCTACAAGAGCTGTATCTTACAAACAATAAATTAACCACTTTTCACTCATGGGATCTGACAAACAACTCGCTAGAACTTAAATCCCTTGATTTGTCTAAGAATCCAATCGCAATTTTTAGTATTACTGCAGACGTTTTTCCAAATCTCACCTGGCTTGAAATCGGCAACTCTTCTAGAAAGCAACAGATGATATGGGATGTGCGGAACAAGACTTTCTTTAGTCGAGTGTCTACTCTTGATATTAGTGGGCTTCAAATGGCTTTTGATGACATGAAAACATTACTAGAGACCGTGAACTCCTCACTGACAACTCTGAGGATGAATTCAATTAATCATAACCTCACAGCGCTAATAAACATTTCCTGCACCATCCCAACAATGTCCACACTGCAGCTCCGCAATAAGGAACTGAAGTCCGTCAGTTCACATATGTTGAAGTTGTGCATTAATGTAACAGAGTTGGATTTAGCAGAGAGTCAAATAAACAACATCCATGTCAACGCCTTCAGATCTGTTCAAAGTTTAAGAATCTTGAATCTGAGGAGCAACATGCTTTCATCTGTTCCAGCTGCCACAAGGAATCTACCAAGTCTTGTAGAGTTGAATCTCAGCTCTAATAAAATCAGCAAACTTGGATGTGATGATTTCACCAATCAGACAATGCTTAGAGAGCTCAGCCTTGATGGGAATGAAATCTCAGCTCTAAAAGAATGTGATTTCAAGGATTTAATACGATTGCAAGTTTTAAAGCTACAGACCAACCACATATCCAGGTTAAACGGTGCTTTCCAAAAATACTTGCCAAATCTTAGACAATTACTTTTGAATAGAAATTCTCTCACTGCCCTTAAAAACGAGCAATTCAGGGGCTTACAGTCCCTCCAGAACTTGTCATTACATGAAAATCAAATAAGTGAACTTGAAAATGGAAGTTTCATTGGTCTAACGAATCTTACCGAGATTCTGCTGCAGATTAATAAAATTACAGCAGAGGAAATAAACAAGGGTGTTTTCAATGATCTTATAAATTTAAAAAGATTGGATTTGAGGGACAATCACATTAAATATGAAACCAGTTCAGCTTTGCTTTATGCACCATTTTCTCAGCTGTCCCGTCTAGAGATATTGGCTATTCCCTCACAACACCGCAGGAGGAAGTCTCACTTGCCTCGCAACTTCCTGCAAGGTTTGACAAATCTCTTGCTTTTCAATACCAGGAACATTCAACTTTTATCTTTGCATGAAGACATGTTTACGTACACGCCTCAGCTGCAAACACTTGACATTAGCTCAAATGAGCTTATGGATCTCTCTCCAGGTTTGTTTTCCTCAATTCCAAACCTTAAAAGTCTTTACGTATCTAGAACAAGTCTTCGGTCTCTAGATTTTCTCCTACATGCCAACCTAGCCAAACTGGAGTTCTTGCAGGCGAGAAAGAATCAATATTCAGTTATCAGTGAAGAAATAATAAAGTCCGTACCAGCTCTCGTTTATGTGGATCTTCAAGGGAACAGTTTCACCTGTGACTGCGATAATGCCCGGTTCCTCCAGTGGGTAAAGAACAACAACCAAACGCAAATTTTTGATGCGTATAACTTTAAGTGCAACTATCCTGCCAACTCTGAAGGCAAGAAACTGTTGGAACTGGACGTCCGCCTCTGCTCAGTAGATATTGAATTCATCTGCTTTATCTCCACCACATGCACAGTCCTCCTGTTTATGGTGGTGTCCTTCACCTACCATTTCCTGAGGTGGCACCTGGCCTATGCCTACTACCTCTTCTTGGCTATGCTCTATGACACAAAGCATAAAAACAAGCAAGCTCCTAATCAGTATGACGCCTTCATCTCCTACAACACCCATGATGAGCCCTGGGTCATCCGAGAGTTACTGCCCAAACTGGAGGGAGAACAGGGCTGGAGAGTGTGTCTGCACCATCGTGACTTTGAGCCTGGTAAGACTGGTCTTTACACCTGCCATTAAATAAATTCTTCTCTTATCCCAGCTGATCTTTAATGAGCAATTCATAATATAATCTACTTAAGTTTTTGTTTTTAGATTTAAGACATGCTAGTGGCTCTAACTAGCTTAAAGGTGTTGGTGGGTAGACCAATCGTGCAGCTGAAATAGTGATAATACTATCAAAAGAGAAAGGGTTTACTGTAAAATAGAAGTCAGAGGTACACATTGTGGCCTTTGAGTGCAATGGCAGTGAAACAGAAGTGGCATTTTTCTCAAGTACGTTTCTTACACATGGATTCTTCAAGACACAAAAACACATCAGATTTCTAAGTGTACACTAAATGCTGTAATCTGAAAAACAATGTACTGATGGTGTCATTTTGTACCATCATTTATACTGCAGTTGCTGTCACCGTAGCACTTTTTGTACCGCACTATCAGAGGAACACATGAAGAGAAAAAGTGACTATGGTTTTATCACTGACTGTTTTGCTTTTCCCCTTTTTCTCTTCCTCAGGTAAACCCATCGTGGACAACATCACAGATGCCATTTATGGAAGCAGGAAGACCATCTGTGTGATCAGTCGCAGATACCTTGAGAGTGAGTGGTGCTCCAGAGAGATCCAGGTGGCCAGGTAATTTTTCAGCCCACAGTTTGTATGAAGCATGCCTGTGTGTTACATTAAGCTGATGTTAATCATCTATGCAGGTGTTGGATTAATATCTACACATTTATGGTTCTCAAAGTTTAAACATGTCTCCAAAACCCATGTTGCAGCTGTCACCTTCAACACTGCAGTTACACACACCTTAAACCTTATCTTCAATTTGAAACGCCTAAGGGCTAATTCAGGTAACTTTTAATAACTGTCTTCACTTAAATTAAGTGCTGAAATTAATAAATTGACTATCAAATTACCATAAATTATAAAATAAATTTTATTTACCCTAGTGGCAGAGAGAACTAGATCTTTATTCAGTATTATCTATTATTTCTAATTTCCCCCTGCTTCCCAGTAAATGCAAACTCAAACCTTACTCCACGCTTTCTGTGTGTCTTGATAAATTCAGCATTATCTCCATTGTCCACAGGATTAATTCCAATCGGCACAGAACAATGTTAAGCCGTCATTAATGAAACTCAACATTTCTCTCTAGAATTCTCACATTATGGCTCTAACCGACACAAACGCAGACACGAGGGGGAGGCAGATGCAGTGAAGCTTCTTTAATAACCTAAATTGATCAAAACTTACAGACGAGCAGGCCAGGAGGCAAACAGGCACAGAATCAAGACAAAAAAAAACAAAACAAAAAGAAATAAGCCAAAGCATGAAGAAAGAGGCCGGTTTAAATAGCGGGAAGGCTGATGGGAAAACTAGGAACAGGCCCGTGAGTGGGCAGGGAAGGTCAGGTGACCCGGGAATGGAGGGAAAGTCTGGGGACATCTGGTGGCCGGGTGGGGGTACTGCAGTTCCTGGAAACTGCTAATAGAGCACTGGGGAAGCGAGAGTGTGTGGTCGACGGCGGAGGCGGAACGAGCAAACGTTAACAGGACCGGGGGCAGGAATGTCACGTGTACGCTTTCAAGGCAGCGCTCAATTCACGTATGTGCAACTCGTGTGTCACAAACAGCACAAGAGAGGCTTTTGTCTTCGGTTCGATTCCAGCCGACATTATATCACAGTCTGTTTCGCATGGTTTCTATAGGGCTAACAGAAACGTTAGCTAGCTAGTACCAGGTTGTATTTCTTGTATAACTTTTACACCTAATACACAAAAAAGAAAGAATGTTAAGCTAGTTTATTTTTCTTTTCCTGACGAAAGACATGAACACTACTTAAAGTGTTTAGCAGAGGAATTTGAGTCTTCTCAGATCTTATGATCTGATGGCCAGTAAGGGAACTGACGCACCTCCCATCGATTTGCTCGCCCACCTGGTTGGACCCCATCTTGGCTGCCGCTGCTCTGCTAATGTGCTCCTCACGCTACGCTGTCTGTGTGGGCTGCTCCAGAAATAAGAAAAATCACATTCAAAACCCCAATTGACATTTTTTACTACACTGATAATAAAAAAAAAAAAAAAACTTTGCCTCGGCGTAGGAGTCATTCTCGACTCGCCATGTGGCTCGCTTCATATGTCTAGATTGGGGCGGTAGTTTTTTGAAAAACGGTCTGATATCGCGGTTTATTATTAAAGCTTTCGTTTGTTCCGCATAAGCCCTGCATGTGAACGTGTTCAGACATGTCCGGAATGACAGCAGGTCAGATAGGAGCAATTTAGAAATCTCATACATTTATGGTAATCAAAATGAATATTTTAATTTTAATAAAAACACTTAGCTTTAGTTTTAGCTAAGGCTAGCCGCGGCTATCTGGCAAGCTAGCCAGCTAACTTGATAATAGCCTCTTAATTTAGCTGTGTAGTTACCTGTCTTTCTGTAGCAGAGGGTGCAGTAAATCCTACATCAGATTACAAAACCAAAGTTGGGGACCCCCCCCCCTCAAGGGTCTTGTCGTAAAATAAAATATATAAAAAATATATAAGATTTAAAAAAATGTATGTGAAAATCTGTTAATAAACCGAGTGGGTGGATTAATAAACTGAGGGAAAGGATTAATTGTATATGTGACTTAATATTTTTTTGACGACATCACCCCTGGGGGACCCCACATACAAAGTAATCATACTGTGTATTGGTTTTTAGGTCCATTTTGTAGTTGCTGCAGACATTAAAAGCTGCTTTCATGTTACGCATTACGTCACAAATTACGCATTTTTATGGCATAATTTTTTTTTTTTAATATATATAGAAAAACATGTCAGAAAGTCAGATAGATGTAGTTACAGCACTTTGCCTTTGTAGGTTCTCATCCATCTTTGTTTCTCCCGTTTAGCTTCCGTCTGTTCGATGAGCAGAAGGACGTGCTGATCCTGGTCTTTCTGGAGGAGATTCCCACCTCTCAGCTGTCTCCTTACTACCGCATGAGGAAACTGCTGAAGAAACAGACCTACCTGAGTTGGCCCCGAGCCGGAGAGCACACCCAACTGTTCTGGGAGAAACTCCACCAGGCTCTGAAGACCAGAGAAGATTGTAATGAGGACAACTTCCTCCTCACTGTGGTGGAAAGACAGTGGTAAAAAGGAAATATTCTCTGTATGAGGTTTACAGCCAGCATAGTTCAGTGGTTTGAGTCATTTTGGACTCTTTCTTTATTTTGTTTTGTTTTGGTTCTTTTTACAATAAAATTGCCATAATTTTATCTAAAAGGGGCTGTCATTACTTTTTATTACCAAATATTGAACATTTTGGAAAATTTCTGATTTTCAGAGCTCACTTTCTTGCCTGTGCTCTGTCTAAACACTTTTATTACATCAGGGGCCATAAAATTGAAAAGTTTCCATAAAACCAAACTGGAAGACTAACCTATGACTGAAAGTAGTCTTCCATGTTGAAAGACACGCTGCCACCACGATGACTTAGTTATGGACGTTTACCATATTTAAAAAATGAAGCAGCTAGCTGGAAACAAGCAAAATTTCTTTTTAGAGGTGACCTTTTATGCATCATTCGTCCTCGCATTTCCAAAACTTTTTTTTTTCCCCTCCAAATGCCTTCGGATCTGATGGCGCCAACACGACACATAGCTCCAGTGAGAAAGCATTTTCCAAGAGGCACAACGAAGCACTGATCACTGAGCTTGATAAATTAAGTAAACAGCCGTAAAGACGCAGTAACCTTGTCAACTGTCTTACCTTAATGATGGCATTTTTCCCTTAACCGGTTTCTGTGCAAAACTGTCCACCAACTCATTAAAATCCAGAGCTCTGATGATATCGCTAAATGATAATAGGTAATTATGGACTCTGAGCTAGCAGGGAGGTTTCCTTCCTGGTATGTTGAACATTTTCCACACCTTCCCTTTGCAGTTTGTGCCATTTATGATGCAGAAACAACTCATGTTGATCTCAGTTATTCTGGTTTGTTTTCTACCCCTTGTGTGTATCTTATGATGATATTGCTCAGAAACCACCATATTACTCCACACAGACCAATTTAAGAACTTACTGTATATTCAAAAAAGCTTAACATTAATTATGGGGGGAAAATCATACAGTTTGTGTTATTCTGTAACCACTAGACTTACAAGACAATCTTTCAGGAATTAGATTAGAAGATCAAAACCACAAACATGAAGCTACAACAGCTGGTTTGCTCAGCCTAGCACAAAGAACAGACCGAAGAGAGAGAACCAAATGCAGAAATCAAAATTTCATCACCTGCCAACATTAAATCCTCACAGATCTATACTCCACATGTAAAACACAGCACATGGGGGGACAAGGTGATTGAAACCCTACATGAAAATTATCGCTACAAACACTGCAACAAAATTGGGTTTTCATATCTGGCACAAACTTCTGTTTATGTTTCAACCATGTTGATAAGTTTCAACTTGTGACCTCTCTTCCCCTTTTGGTGACACTGTATTTGGAACATGTCATAAGTTTTTAGATTATTTTACATAACATTTTATATAACTTGATCCAGTTTGTGCACCAATGATTATGGGCACTGGGAGCGCCGTTTTGTGCTTTAAAAGAACCAGTCCTTTTCTGCGGATTGCTCGTATTGTTGTGTTCACAGTCATTGTTCGAGATTTTTAATCACATAAATGTTCATAGCTGACATAATGACACTGTGACACAGATCTGCTAAATCATTTACTTGATTGAGGAACTGTCAAAGTATAGATAAGGAAGTGAAAAGGGGATTAGAGATGATATGAACATTCGGAAAAATATTGTTTTCTCACACTGAAGGGACACTGCTAGGTACGAGCTACAGAGGCAAAGTGGATGATTTAATTCCCTCAATAAATCACACTTTATTTGTTTATAGACTGATGGCTTGTCTTACTCTGTGAACACAAAAGGACCACATATTTCTACACATTTAAGTGTAGTACACGATTTATAGATATTATTATTCATTACTAGATACAATATACAAGAAATCACGCATAGTGACGAGAATATCAAGAAATAGCTCTTCTATTTATTTCTACCAGATGCCAGCTGAAACCTAAAACATTTCACTAACTGTTTAATGGTGCAAATTTACCAAACATTGGCGTTGAAGTTTTTTTCCTGAACAGCAGAGGTTGACTTACTATTACTATATTACTATATACATCTGTACAGAGGAGTATATTGTTACTTCAATGACATTACTATTATTTTGAAGTACAGCATATATTAAAAGTGTTTGTTTTTTTTTTTTAGCTACAACATCAACTGGCCATAATAGTGTATATTTACATTTTTAGAAAATACCAGTTACTCAGTAAAGACTTGACATGTTGAGATTTCTGGGTTCTAAAATTTTTCCCAGCTCATACTGTTTTACTTGATTGAGGAACTACCAATCAAACTTTTTCCAGCTCATATTATTGGAATTTCAGAAGGGCCGAAGACAAAAAATATCTTTTTTCCAGCCAAAAATGAGACAACAAAGCATGTTAAAATCCAAATCCAATATTCAAAGCTTCTATAATCAATATTTTAGATTAAAAATGGATCATATTAGTATGTGTATGTGAAAGGTGTTGCTTGTACTGACAGAAACACAGAGAATTATCACTGCAGTTCACCCCCAATTCTATGGAGCGTTTTAGCACCTTTCAGCACCTTGTTTTGGTTCTCTGGCCCACAGCTTCACTGTTCTGGTTCAGTCTAACTGCTTCCATGTTGCCTGCTGAAAAGCTCTAAAAGCGTACAGTGTATGCTACCTAATCAGCACCAACTGCCAAACGAAGTGAGCCAATAGCTGGTGAACACAGTGGAGCATTTAGCAGCTAAAGAGCTAGATATTTCCCTCAGGAGTTGGTGGAGGGCAAAACAGAGCTAAAAGAGAGTGAATATTGGACTTAAATTTGTCAGGTGGCCGGAAACACAACTCCATACTAATGACAATGTTGCTCCATAGTTTCTCCATACAGTCTCTGCTGGCTGTGTAAATACGCTACCGTTTTGCTAACAAGTTTGCCGTATCAACTTAAAAGTGCTAATTTGTCAGCGTTGTTTTCACATCTTGTTTCTACTGCCCCAAACAAACAGCTGACACGGATTAAAGCCACAATATAAAAGAACCCCATTGCATTTAAAAGTCAAGTATCATCAGAGAAGAGGAAGTGTGGGTGTTGGAGGACGGTCTCTTTGCACTACAGTAGTGATTACTCAGAAGTGGGTAAAACCACAAATCTCTGCATGAAACAGAAAGAGAAAAAGATAGAAGTGAATAGAGGCCAGACTACCAATTTGCAGTGAAGTAAAGTGAATTGACATCTAGTACATTTGAGTTTGTTTTTTTTAATGTATTTATGAATGCAAACACACTAGCGTCCTCTGACATGAATTAACAAAATGACAATGATGACAATGAAATATCACGAAAAAACTAATCAAGATGAATCTTGCACAAAACAAAGTCAATATTCACAACAAACCCCCAGCCCCCCGCCCCCTCCTCCGAAGCTACTCTCACTTCCTCATTGGATTAATAGAAAGGAGAAAACGGAGGACTGGCAGAGAAAAAGTGGTGAGCCAAACAGCAAGATGAACATTTTTTCTCATGCACACTTGGATGTTATGTCGACAGAGACACTGTTTTCACTCTTTTGAATTGACAGAAACTTTTTATTTGAACAAAGGAAGATAATTGAAGTACAAGATTCCGCGGATTCGAGATCAGTAATTAAATAGCTTTGTGTGACACAGTAAGTATCAGAAACCATTATTCGTCATATGCTCAAGACAATGTCTCTTAATCATTGGTTTATTTGGAAGCACTGTATAATGAAGACCGTAATTTACCTGCTAATTTCATTGTCGCTTTCATTTTATCGCAAATAAAATACTGACAAGCTCCAACTGATGCTTAACTGTAGGTATAGCGGAAGAAAACAAGACCAAGGGAGTAACAACCTTGCGTTTTAAGGGAAAGGTAGAAGAAATTAAGTGCAAAAAATAAGTGTTTAATTGCAGTGTTACCATTTTTTGCACTTCTAATAAGGTTGAACATAACATCTGTGCTCAGATGTTATGTTTAAACTGTTTCCATAATGACATATTGGACCAAAATATGGCAATGATTTATTATCGTGTTATAATTATGAGTATTTGTTGTGTGTCACTGCTTCTGATGGCCTTTATTTGTGTGTTTTTATTGAATTTTCAGCATTACTTTCTGCAGTTTATAAACCAACTGGAGTAAACACGGAGAAACTGCAATTTCTTACTGGTTGGACTTCACTTGTTCTTTTGTAACGGAGATTTTAAAATAGGTCCTGGAGTGAAGGGGATGAAACAATGGCAACAGGAGAAAGAAAACTTTTTCATTTCGTAATTTATATCCACTTGCTGAATATCAGCAGTTTTGTTGTTCCAGTCACAGGATTTGCACTGAAGACTTGCCGAATCAGTTACGATGTTGCCATATGTAGCAATAGTAAACTCAGAACTGTTCCTCAAGATATTCCCTCAACAGTGATAGGTTTTGACTTGTCTAAAAACAACATATCAAGAGTAAAAGTATCAGATTTCACAAATCTACCAGTTTTGACAAAGTTAGACCTAAAACTCAACAGAATTTCGCAGATAGATAACGGTGCCTTTGCCAATCTGATTTCCCTCAAGAAGTTAAATCTAAATAATAACAAACTTGTTGAACTTGGAGAGGATCTGTTTCATGGTCTGAGCAACCTCACCGAGCTCAGAATTAATAGTAATCACATCAAAGCTGTGGCATCCACCTCTTTTAAGCCCATGACAAGCTTAAAGTTTTTGGACATTTCTCGCAACAAACTGCAGCACATAACAGAAGTTCATTTAATATTACAGCACCTGCCACATCTAAAAGAGCTGTCTGTTAAAAACAATAACTTAACCACTTTTCACTCATGGGATCTGACAAACAACTCGCTAGAACTTAAATCCCTTGATTTGTCTCAGAATCCAATCGCAATTTTTAGTATTACTGCAGACGTTTTTCCAAATCTCACCTGGCTTGAAATCGGCAACTCTTCTAGAAAGCAACAGATGATATGGGATGTGCGGAACAAGACTTTCTTTAGTCGAGTGTCTATTCTTGATATTAGTGGGCTTCAAATGGCTTTTGATGACATGAAAACATTACTAGAGACCGTGAACTCCTCACTGACAACTCTCAGGATGAATTCAATTAATCATAACCTCACAGCGCTAATAAACATTTCCTGCACCATCCCAACAATGTCCACACTGCAGCTCCGCAATAAGGAACTGAAGTCCGTCAGTTCACATATGTTGAAGTTGTGCATTAATGTAACAGAGTTGGATTTAGCAGAGAGTCAAATAAACAACATCCATGTCAACGCCTTCAGATCTGTTCAAAGTTTAAGAATCTTGAATCTGAGGAACAACATGCTTTCATCTGTTCCAGCTGCCACAAGGAATCTACCAAGTCTTGTAGAGTTGAATCTCAGCTCTAATAAAATCAGCAAACTTGGATGTGATGATTTCACCAATCAGACAATGCTTAGAGAGCTCAGCCTTGGTGGGAATGAAATCTCAGCTCTAAAAGAATGTGTTTTCAAGGATTTAATACGATTGCAAGTTTTAAAGCTACAGACCAACCACATATCCAGGTTAAACGGTGCTTTCCAAAAATACTTGCCAAATCTTAGACAACTACTTTTGAATGGAAATTCTCTCACTGCCCTTAAAAACGAGCAATTCAGGGGCTTACAGTCCCTCCAGAACTTGTCATTACATGAAAATCAAATAAGTGAACTTGAAAATGGAAGTTTCATTGGTCTAACGAATCTTACCGAGATTCTGCTGCAGATTAATAAAATTACAGCAGAGGAAATAAACAAGGGTGTTTTCAATGATCTTATAAATTTAAAAAGACTGGATTTTAGGGAAAATCGCATTAAATATGAAACCAGTTCAGCTTTGCTTCATGCACCATTTTCTCAGCTGTCCCGTCTAGAGATATTGGCTATTCCCTCACAACACCGCAGGGAGAAGTCTCACTTGCCTCGCAACTTCCTGCAAGGTTTGACAAATCTCTTGGTTTTCAATACCAGGAACATTCAACTTTTATCTTTGCATGAAGACATGTTTACGTACACGCCTCAGCTGCAAACACTTGACATTAGCTCAAATGAGCTTATGGATCTCTCTCCAGGTTTGTTTTCCTCAATTCCAAACCTTAAAAGTCTTTACGTATCTAGAACAAGTCTTCGGTCTCTAGATTTTCTCCTACATGCCAACCTAGCCAAACTGGAGTTCTTGCAGGCGAGAAAGAATCAATATTCAGTTATCAGTGAAGAAATAATAAAGTCCGTACCAGCTCTCGTTTATGTGGATCTTCAAGGGAACAGTTTCACCTGTGACTGCGATAATGCCCGGTTCCTCCAGTGGGTAAAGAACAACAACCAAACGCAAATTTTTGATGCGTATAACTTTAAGTGCAACTATCCTGCCAGCTTTGAAGGCAAGAAACTGTTGGAACTGGACGTCCGCCTCTGCTCAGTAGATATTGAATTCATCTGCTTTATCTCCACCACATGCACAGTCCTCCTGTTTATGGTGGTGTCCTTCACCTACCATTTCCTGAGGTGGCACCTGGCCTATGCCTACTACCTCTTCTTGGCTATGCTCTTTGACACAAAGCATAAAAACAAGCAAGCTCCTAATCAGTATGACGCCTTCATCTCCTACAACACCCATGATGAGCCCTGGGTCATCCGAGAGTTGCTGCCCAAACTGGAGGGAGAACAGGGCTGGAGAGTGTGTCTGCACCATCGTGACTTTGAGCCTGGTAAGACTGGTCTTTACACCTGCCATTAAATAAATACTTCTCTTATTCCAGCTGATCTTTAATCAGCAACTCAAAAGGCAGTCTACTTAAGTTTCTAGAATTTTTTCAAGTCATGCTAGCAGCTCTAGAGATGACAATGTCAGTCCGTTGACTGGTGTCTCCGTCCAACTCTTTGGTCCAGACTGAAATATCTGATTAAATATCCCATGAAATCTGGTACTTTCATGGTCTCCTGAGCATGAAACATAACGAACCAAGTACATTTAGTCAAGTGCTGTACCTAAGTACATATTTGACGTATTTACTTACGAAAAGTATTTCCATTTCAGGAAACTTTATACTTCTACTCTACTAAATGTCAGAGGGATATATTGTACTTTTTACTACACTACATTTATTTGACCATCAGAGTCAAACAAATGTTACTTTACGTAATAAAAAGATTGTAAGAATAAAACTTTACAGTATACACGCAGTGATCAATTGTTTGTGATTTTTAATACAAATATTTAATAGTTTGAGCTTCTAAAATGTGATGATGCATCACTTTGAGCTCTGTGTAAATCTAATGGGTATCTGTCACTATTTTCTTACATTTTACAAACCAAACAATTAATGGATTGTTAAAGAAAATAATCATTAGCCTTATATGAAATAGTTCAAAGCTAGTTCCACCTCAACCATAACAGTTAAATGCTGCTTAAATATGAATGGATGAGAAATAGTAATCTAATGATATAATGGTACATCACACGGGCAATTTCTCTGCATGAAGTGCTTTTACTTTTGATACTTTACAGGTAATGGCTCTTCAGCCACTAGAGTGTGCTGCTTGTACATGTATCAAACTATAGCCTCTAATGATTTAAATTGTAGAAAACTGTAATAGAGAAGAATGCATGTGTAAGTGAAATAAAGATGGATTAAATTGTCCTACAACAAATGAAAGATGACATCTGCCCCTCAGACATGAGGCAAAAAATGATAAACCTGTGAAATCTGTTGTAATGGACTCGAGTCATAGCATTCTTTGCCTTTGTATGGTCCGTTCTTTTTGCATTTCAGGATAACCTGTTGTGTATTATGCCTAACTTAAATAATGTAATTTGTCATTCATCCTGCCTTGTACTTCAGTTAGTGGTTTCAATTCCATCTCCACATCTCCTGGACTCGTTGCATCCGACAAGATTGTAGGTTAAGCTGGGGAGACCAGTAATGCAATACTGGTAGTGATGGTATGATCAAAAGAAAAAGTCAGATATCTGCAGTGCATTTCGAGTCCAATGGCAGTAAAATAAAACTGTTGACAAAAGTGATGTTTTTCTCTGATAGGTTTCCATGCAAAGTTAGCCAAAGCCATCTGATTATGATGTGTACAATTGACATGTAAAGCTATAACCTGCTTTCATCCAAATTTCAGTAGGTGTCACCGTAGCACTTTTTGTAATGCACTCAGATAAACCCATGGGGAGAAAAGTGATCATGGTCTCATTCTCTTTGTCTTGCTCAGGTAAACCCATCGTGGACAACATCACAGATGCCATTTATGGAAGCAGGAAGACCATCTGTGTGATCAGTCGCAGGTACCTTGAGAGTGAGTGGTGCTCCAGAGAGATCCAGGTGGCCAGGTAATGTGTCAGCTCACTTTAAACATCTCTGAGCTGAGACACATGGCAGTTAAACGCCTCACTAAGTCTATATGATGCATGTCTATGGGATACATTATGCTAAGGTTATTTGTTGACTAGCTATGCCTATATAATAATCAGTTCTTATATAGTTATGCTATTCACATAAACGTTTGTGATCCATGTGTTTAACCTTCGTATTGGAATAAACTAGCCTTTCAATACAAAGCCACTGGCAAAAAAAGAAGGAAAAGGTCTAGTGTATCCTATTCTGACTTGGCAGGCTTCTTCTCACACACGTTCTTACTGATTTCTTGTTCTCTCTCCCGTTTTTTTGGTTCGAATGTCACAGGGTACACATAAAAAAAGGCAAGTTTCCATCCAAGTGTAGTGAAAAACAAATTTCCGGAAAATCAGTGCGATAATATGCAAATTAATGTCCATGTTTGTCCGCTACTGCCCTGTGAATATCAGGAGTTGCGCATATCAAGACAAACTGTTGGTGGTGCTAATTCTCCAGTTGGGCGCCAGTAAACCACTGCAAAAGAAGAGGTTGCAACAAGATGATGTAATTAAGCCAGTCCAACCTCAAATGGTGGAAGACGATGTAGAAAACGTTATGTGGCTTATATGTTTGTTTCATGAGTAACGCTGAAGTTCTCAAGACGCTTGAGTGACAAACAAGTCACATGCTTCACGTATTTCATGATGTGTTTTTTTTATCAACACATCCACTTTTACATGTCAGAAAAGCAAAAAAGAAAAAAACAAAACTTTCTTATAAAGATTTACATTTTTTTCCCCAAAAATTTCTGGTGTTTCAACATACAAATTGCAAATGTGAATGAAAACACTGACTTGAACTTTTAGCAGATACTGAAATAAAACTAAAGCAGACAAAGAGTTTTCAAGGATAACCTGTTGAATTACACATGAATGTTTCTTTAAGTTAAAATTATCTCAAAATCCATGTTATTACGGTCATCATAAACCCTGCCATAACGTTAAACTTAAGACAAGCCTGCAAGTTAACCCAAGGAAAACTAATATAGTTCCGAAACAATTACTTGACTAATCGGTTTTGATAAATATTCATGTTCAAGTCATTTATCAAGCAAATATGTAAAGCATTCGATGGTTACAGCTTCTGTTACTGTTTATCATTGTGAACTGAGAACCTCGAGGTTGGTTGGTCAAAACAAGCTATTTGAGAGGTGCTTTACAAATAACCGAGCCTTGCCTCTACTCCATCCATCTTTGTTTCTCCCGTCTAGCTTCCGTCTGTTCGATGAGCAGAAGGACGTGCTGATCCTGGTCTTTCTGGAGGAGATTCCCACCTCTCAGCTGTCTCCTTACTACGGCATAAGGAGACTGCTGAAGAAGCAGACCTACCTGAGTTGGCCTCGAGCCGGAGAGCACACCCAACTGTTCTGGGAGAAACTCCGCCAGGCTCTGAAGACCAGAGAACATCTTGGCGAGGACAGTCTCCTCCGCTCTGCGGTGGAGAGACCATGAAGAAATGAAATACATTCCTCACTGTATCAGGTTTTTTGTTGTTTTGGTTTTTTTTTAAATTCGTTTTAAAATAAAAATGCCATAAGTTTATCTAAAGGAGGCTGCCATTACTTTTTATTACCAAATACTGAACATTATGGAACATTTGATTTTGAGTGTCTGGCCTGTGCTCTGTCTAGACACTTTTAGATCAGCTGCACTTACTAATCATCTGTAATGGAAAATCAGGAGCCACAAGTTGAAAAGTTTCCATACAACCAAAGTGGAATTTTTTTCAGACATCCATGGTTCCCCAGCGCCATGGCCGAACTTTTATTTTCTCGAGTACTTTGGTTTATGACCAAATACCTGCAAAAGTAATGGCATTCCCATCGCCTGTACTTTGTGGTTAGTGCTAATTAGCAAATATTAAAATGCTGACATGCTATATCAAGATGTTGAACATGGTAAACATTAATTTTTTATGCGTGGTTGAAATGGAAATGGAAATGTTAATGATGTTAGATGTAACGATAAAAGCAAGTTGCGACAAAGTGCAATGAAACAGACCAAGTGAACGTACATGAAGCACGTGACTTAAACGTCCACCGAAGCTTCTGCTCCACTGAAGAGACTAAAAGCTTCAGAGCTGTGTGGAGCGATGAGGAGACTGTAACCTTCCTCAAGTTAATACACGGAGCGAACAGAAATGCCACATTTTCATCATGTTTTCTAAATTGTTTTTCACCAGTTGAGGGCCTGACTGCTGCTCTTTTAAATACATCCTCTCATTGTACCCTCTTCTTCTACAATGGTTTAATGGCACTCAACTGGGGAATTTGCCCCACCAGCCGTTCATCTCAATGAACCACTTCCTAATATTGGATGGAAATGTGCATTAATTTTCATTGCATTTTGCTGATTTTCTCAAAATTTGGTGAAAATTTCCACTTCTTTTGGATGGAAACCGGGCTCCTGCCTTCTTTAGTTCTAACCTTTTTCCTCGATAATTTAATCATTGATTATTTCAAAGTCTTTCTTTCATTTTTGGCGTTGTAATCCAAATTCTAATGCTGACTAATCACTGTAAAGTAAGATGAATGTAAAGTATGTGATTGACCAGCAGGAGTTTCCCCTGTGGCATAATACAGTGTGCAACTTTATGACAAAATCTTGTTTATTCTTCTAATTTTTGTATTATTTGTGCCATATAGATGAAATTAAAAGCATTTATTTCAAGTATTTTTTAAATGTAGTAATTTAAAAGGTTGCATTGAAGGTATCAAAGGACCCGTGCGGACACTGTGAATGTAAAGAAATCCATACTGACGTACACCTTTTATTAAAAATCTCTGTTTTGATAAATTCTTTGGCAAACATCAAATACAATCAAAACTTCTCACATTTTTGGGAATACAGTGTTTCATACTCTACTTCTCTAACAGAAAAAATGTTGCGATACCTCAAAAACAATGTTTTCATTCTTTTTTGTTGTGATGCACTTTAGCTACAGCTTACAGCTTACCATACGGTAGGTATTAAAAATACTATTCCTTCCTGTTCATAAAACAGAACAAAAATTAGACAATGTAACACAAAGATAGATAGATCGAGACGATAGATCCCGTTACAATAATTTAAAAACTTGTGTGAACAACGGCACCAATATTACCAGTATTTTTCCAGTATCAAATTAGGTTCTCGGGTGCAAGAATGAGTAAAAAGAAGAGTTACGTGCTGCAGATATTAATCGATGCAATGAGTTTATACTGATGTGGCAGTGGTTCTCTCCTTGTTGATCTGAGCGTTCTTCCTCCTCATTTCACTACAAAATAAAAAAAATGAAAACAAAACATGAATTTGGTTCAGCTAGTGTACCAAATGAATATACTATAAAGAAAAGACTACATTAAACACACTAGAGGGGGGTGTTTATAACTCACTCAACACACTTCATCCCTCTCCGGGTCCATTGCTTTGAAGGGTTGGCACACACAAACCTCCCCGGAACGTGGAAGCTGGGGGAAACAGTGAAAAAAGTGATCACACTTGAGGCGCACGGATGCACTTAATTACACCTCGAGATACGGTTTCCCTCCCCGCGGTCTCAATCCAGTGTACTAGCCCCAGAGTGTCTCTAGTAAATATTTACTGCAGCGTGACCTCAACACACGCGCACACAAGAGTCACAAACAGGCTGCTCTCAGAAAGTGCCGCGGCACTTGCCAAGTTATTTGGGTTACTCTTTAACTACGGCTGAGACACAGACGAGGAACCACTGCACAGTTTAGATACAAGCCAGTCAAGAATGCGAGATCAATCAGTTGTGTAATCAGGGCAAAAAAAAAGCCCATCCCTGAAACCACAAAGCAGGTATGATGAGTAATAAGATAAAAGACAACACTCTCCTCGATGCCGGCCCTTTTAAAAAACGTTGTTGTTTTTACTCAGCCATCCAAACTTTAATTACTAGGGTGCACTGCCACATGTTTATTTAAGGTATATTAATATTTTTCAGTTACTTATGTTGCAAGTGCCTTTGCACAGTATTACTCTGTTAACGGTGTTTATTCATGTAATACATTGTACCTCACTACAATAACTTGTATCTAAGTAGAGCTGCAGCCACTAGTCAATTAACTGATTAGTCGATCAAAAGAACATCCATCAGTAACTATTTGGTTAATTGATTAACTGTTTAAGCCGTTCTTTTTAAGTGAAAATGCCCAACATTTGCTGGTTCCAGGTTCTCAAATTTGAGAACTTGTGACTTTTCCTGGTCTCAGCTTACAGCAAATTTCATAATTTGTGATTTCAAACTGTCATCAGACAAAGCAGATTAACAGAATGATGATCATTGCTCATCCCAGCCCTATTTCTAATTATTACTGCACATTTTATGTAATGAACAACCTGCCTAAATTGTCTATTGTGTCTAATTTTATTCTGATATCTATTTCCTATAACTATCAGACACCTGACTGGTTACATTTTTCGTCTGAGTGTCTTTACCTGTTTTTGACTTGCTCCCTGTGCTTCTGAATTTCCCCACGGGATCAATAAAGTGCCATTAATTCCGGCCTACTTCTCAGTGTTGTGCCACGGCATAAGACTGGACCGTTAACTCACACAATGGCGCTGATGTCACAGGAAGTGTTGATGGTCTGGATGGTGTATCCCAGCAGCCACTTGCAAGGCAACGGACGCCTGGTGTACCTCAGGCAGCAGTTCGCTACAGAGACACGCACGAGAACAGATTGTAAACAAAACTACAGTGTGAGCGGCCTTGTCATTTTGATACTGGGAACACAGCAGTTAAACAAGGTAGCCTGCTTTTTTAATAATAAAAGTTTAATCTGCTGCTTTCTAATCCTCATGAACCTATACAATATTAATTCTACGTATACCCAGTTTGTTCGAGTATTAAAATTTGCAGAAACCACATGTACTAAAAAAATATAAAGCTAACGATAAAATAAAATTTATCTTTTCCTTGTCCTTTCCTAAATGCATAAAAAGTCTGACAGATATGACGGAAAGCCTTCAATATTATACAAATCCAGGATATTGAGCATGTATCACCGGTAGAAGCGGAGGGACTCACCTGACTGTGTGCTGCCGACAAAGGTGGTGAGGATCACGAGGAAGCAGAGAGCTGCCAGGAGAGGCACATTGCCGCTTGCCATGCTTCCACAGTTGGTTTGCTTGCTCTGCCGGTCTGTGACAGTGTGAGGTGTCCAGAGTGAGAGTGAGTGAGAGAGGGTGAGAGAGACCGCATTGCACTGACTCCTTAAATAGCGTGTCCCTGGGATTTTCCCCCCGATGAGCACAATTGTGTAATTCCACATGCCATTGTTATGGCAGTGGAAGCGAGCCAGGGAAAGAGCTCCTGCCCGAACAGCTCCAACAACAGTTGTGAAATGTAATAGAGCATTATAGAATCGTACGAAGCTACTACGTCGATGTTTTTTATATTGAGAGTTCAAGCTTCTCGAGACTTGGCTTCAAGTAGCTATAATCAATAAATTAATAATAGATAATAAAAACAATGTATGAAATGACAACGTGAAAACGATGAGACAATCCACTGGCCCTACGTGGCCAAAAAAGCCAGTTAGTCAGTTGGATTTGGAGTTGTCTTGCAGTGAAGCTTGACTTGCTTGAGACTTGAGGGTTGATTTGACTCAAGTTTTGTCAATTCTGGCAAAAACTCAAACTAATTACGGCAGTAGTCCTTGCACAGTTACAGCCGTTGGTCACATATTTCATTAATGCACCCTTTGATTGAAAGTACTTGACCTCAGCAATGTGGAAAAAAGCACTACCTTAAAAGAAAATGTTTTAATGGTCAGTGATACAAGACCTGAAGAACTTGACTAACCTGGATATGACTTGCTTTGACATGACTTGAGACTTGACTTGGACTTGCCCCAGCTTACTAAAAACAGCCCTGCTGTCGACTCTCTAATTTGAAATAGGACACTTGTGGTATTGTAATCAACAATACCCTTTTTAAGCCTATTCTAGCTGATTGTTTTGATTTCGACTGGGACATTTAGAGCATGGTTCAGTCTTACCGCCCTCAGCAACCTGCTTGGCACCAAACGGCAGGCAGACAAAGTTAGCAACTTGATAGTGAACACAATCTACAATCTAGCTGAATTTAGCCAATGACCATGATATTTTTCTGAGGAGTTGTTCAGAGACCAAGACAGAGCTTAAATCAGAGCAAGTATTGGTCTTCCATTCATCAAGTTGACATAAAAATGACTCCAAATCAATGCTGATGTTGCTCTGTGTCTGCTGGATGTGGATGCAAAAAAAACTGTTTACCAACAGTTTTTGTTTTTATGGTTGTTTTTTTTTTGTTGTTTTTTTTGTTTTTTTGGCTCCATAAATGCTGAAATCTGATTAATGCAGCTTTAAAAGTTTGTATTTCACGTTTTCTAAGGAGTGAATACCCTTTCAAGTATTTGTGATGTGACGAAAAACTCCCAAATATGAGAGCGCATTGCTAATCTTAACTTTAGTTAATGATGACTTTCATAAGATAGTAAACAGTGTGCTCTTGAGCGTAAGCACAGAGGTGTATACTTTAGGCACTTACAGCTGGAGGCCTTTTGTTTTTTTTTCCCTTTACTTCCTCTTATAATTTTTTTCAATTCAACTCCCTCCCTTGCAGCGATGCAAAATTCCATTTCGCATTGCCCCAAGAAAGACATACCCCATAGAAGAGACAAAATGATACCCGAGGATCTAGAAAGGTCAAATAATCTAATCATTGCTATAGTCACTAGTGACAACTCTACTGGAATATGTGTTTGACAAAATCTGGAAAAATCAGTAACCATGTACAGCTGAGGTTTACCTCAAGTCTGCACATAGTGTGTGTGTGTGTGTCTGCGTTTGTTTGTTTGTTTGTTTTTCTTTTAAAGTGAAGGTCTGCTTCCGAGGGAATGTGCACGTACGACTCCGTTGACCCGTTAAATCTTCACACCAGTGCTCCGGATTTCCAAGCAGGCAAAGCGGGCAAACGCCCCGGGGGGCCCTGAAGGCTTCTAAAATGAACTGCATATTTGTTTGTTAACACCGTTTGCGCCACAAAAACAAACCACTGTCTAAGCTTAAATCACGCAACACTTGCATTATTACATAATCTTGATGCCCCATTTTGGAATGGGACCCTGGGTTTTCTAGTTTTAAGGCCTTATTTATTCAACTATATATTGTGCTTCCATGGTGGATTTTACTAAATAAAATTGTGCCTAAAAAAGTAACCAAAAATCAATTACTAATTACTAACACGTACACGATGTGTACAGTGGAGAGGGACAAACAAGGTCAGTGTGGACCTTGTGTTTATTGAGGACCTACGGTGATGTCTCTCTCCCAGCAACAATTTTAATACCTGTCATGAAGTTAGTTGGAATAATCATGTCTTTACAGGCTGGGAGCATTTTCATTTTTTTGCTTTCCCATCAAGCGAGCCGGGAAATAGCAGCAATGATTTAATTCTTATTGACGAGCAGCACTCCCAAAGATCAAAGTGAAATGAAACAAGGGGCGTGATAGCACTTTATGGTTTTAGTGTGGGGCAGTCAGGCCTTGAATAAGTAAGAGTCAGCTTACCTGCTGACTTTTATGATGATGGCAGAAGAGATTAAAGAATCCCTTTCTTCGGCCTTTGGGAAAACATCTCTGCCTTTCAAGCGAATTCGCTCTACAGAGCGACATCTGCAGCGTCGCTCGTGCTTGTCTGTTTTTACCGTCTCTGCTTGCAATACATCAACCACATGGCACCAGTGTGTCAACCACTGGATGACGTCAACAACTAACATAGGATGAAACCTTAAGAGAACTCCGATCCATGTCTGAGGAAACAAGCAAGTATCATGTCAAGTTTTCTAATGAATCAGGGGTCTTTTTAATAAACCTGTAAATCCTAAATCATCGGCAGTAATATTGGAACCCTAACTTACATAAACATAAAACTAGATAAAAAACAGTGAAAAGCTTCTTACTGACCTCAAAGTAACTTGGGCTGTGCCTTTTTGAACACACCGTTAACACTTTCCGACTCAGTTCAGTTTCATTTGTGGGTACCTGTACAAGAGTCTCGGCGAACGTCCAAAGGCAGATTTCACACCCAGAGATCGTCTTTCAGAGTTTATTTCGTGATCACACAAACGTCCGCGTATGGAATCAGTGCCTGCCATAAAAAAAAAAAATAAAAAAATAATGAAGGGCCCCGAACACAATAAAACAGTCACGATTATAGTGGTAGCTACGCCCGCCACGGGAAAGTACAGAGCACTCCGTCACCCTCAGAAGATTTACCTTCAGCAATGAATTGGTACAACACTTGCCTCTGCGTTCTTTTCTCCAGTGTCTTCCTCACTGGAGGAATTTCGCCTCCTCATCTGCTGAACCCGGGAGTCGAAGGCCGAATCACACGGTTTCGCTTCTGATTTTTTTCTAAAGAGGCTACTTGCTACCCTCTGATGCAGAGCCTTAGCCTGGGCCTTTCTAAGCAGTCAACAGCAGGCTACAGTTCTCTCTGGCCCAGTCCACGCGTACGCGGTATTTTTTAAAACGTAAATTTTTCTGCGCAATTTGGACCTTTTGCAGGGTGAAGACGTTCGACCTCGCAGGCGCAGTAACCACACAATCAGTTCGGTATCAACAAAGTGCATTGTGTGATATCAAGAACTATGAACAGTTTCCTGCTCTTTAAACACATGCACATGTAGCTTTGTGTGCACCAAACTCCCTGTATTTTCCATATAATTTTACACTTAAATCTTGGAATTCAAACACACATAAATTAGGCATTGGTGTTAATTTTGATGTTTCCATAGGACCCGAAGGCTTCATGGATGTCATCATTCACTCCGGCTACATACTTGTTTGCAGTGAATAAGAATTATAATATGTACAAGCCTCAGAGAACATAATGACCAGATCTCTTCATATGATTCTCTGGATTTCATGATGTGCATGAGGTTGCTGAGACTTTAAAAGCTACTTTTATACCACAGCCTTGAGGAGCTAAAAATAGATGATCTTAAAATAGTAACAGATTATCAAAGTGGGATTGTCAAGGCGTTTTCATTTTTTTACAATGGCAAGGTGTGCCCCGCCATTGATGCAAATGCAAACATAATGGACAGGGATTACAGGGAACGTGTTGCGGCAGGTGTAAAACAAGCCCTCAGTTAACCTCATGAGTCCAAATGTGTTGATTTTTATTTTTTTTTTAATGTGTTTATGTTATTTGGAGGTTTACGTGTTCTTCTATGGGCCGAGGAAATTAACTTCCTTCTTGAAACAAGTCCATCTTTATTCATTCCTGACAAATTCGATCACTTGACAGATTCCAGCTTTTGAAGCTTAAATAGTGACAGTAACCTTATCTGTTGTTGACAAGTGTAATGGCCTTTGTAATCATACTCAGGTTTATCAGCCAAAGAAGTTTACACACTGAGTATGACATTGTGGGCTGCTCCTGTAGGTCACATTACACATCACACAGCATCGAAATAAAAACAATTCTTGCTTAATTTACCTTCAAAAGAGTTAAAGTGACCCATTAAAGCTGCAATAATCAATGTTCTTATATTAACAACCTCCTGAAAATATTTACTGCAGCGGCCCAAAAAGCAATCACTCATAAAACGTTACAGGCTGAGCAACTAACAGTAGGTAACTGGTTTGAAATCATCAAAGACATTGGTGTGATGGAAAAGGTTTTTCCTACTGAGACTGAGAAATTATTCGTACATCGCAAGAGGGACAAAATTGATAATATATTTGTTGGAACAGGAAATGTGGCTGGTGGTTTGCCCCAATAATCCTCTCTGCTTAAAATTTTATTTACCTTCCTTTTTATTTATACTTTGCCATTATAACCAAATTATGTAGATGCTGTCTATAATCTATAATATACTGTATAATGTTTGTAATGTTGATATTGGGGATGTCAAGGTGCCTGGCAATAGTGATTCACATCTGTTCCATTCTTTTTGATGTAAAAAAGATTTTTCTATTTACATCTAAGTGTCAAAAATGTAGAGGGAATCACACATAATGACAAACCTCTGGAACAGTTGTTTGAAACTCATGTTTTGAAGCCGCACGCGGTCAGAATCCCAGGGCACTTTATTTTACATTCTAGTGGAGATCGGAGAGTTTCTAACGATACCAAATATGTCAGGTTGAATTTTGGCAAAATGTGGATAAAACGCTCTTCAAGACACCTACAGTGTTTTAATTTGCTGGAATGTTGCAGCCATAAAAATAAAGTCTTGGGTTTGAACATTTCACTCAACGTAAACGATACATGGTTTCCAGTGACAAGCTAGGGTTAGGGTTGAGGGTGAAGTCGAACTGCAGTTAAAACAAAGTCGCATTATATGACTCGGCGCTTTTCATAAACAAGACAGAGTTAAGGAAACATACACTTAGATTTTTCTTATCTCCGCAGCTTCCGCTACAGTTTGTCACAAGTAAAGAAAGGCTTTGACGTAGGAGCTGATATCTAGTTCTAAAGTTACTTAGCCGGAGATCACACCCGGTCCCAAGACAAATAAAAAATACTTACTTTGATCATAATCCCATTTTTGCTTGGCCAACAGAACATTAAGGTCAGCTCGCTGTGTATGGCCAAGAATTGTTCAAGTGCTCCTGTGCAGTGCTTATCTGGTATTTTATTTGGCAGTTTGAACCAATCATTACTCGATCGGTTCAAAACCTAACTTTAACCTGTTCAAGCCACACCCAAACACAAAAAAAACAAAAAAAACAGAAACATTTCTCTAAATAAATGCAGTGAAATATGCGGAAATAACCTAAGGCAACTAAATACAAACTCGGACCCAAAAAAAGGACCGGTAGGCCCTCCCTCTGAGATCTGTGTTCCCCGCAGTGACACCCACGGGTGTCCCCAAACAATACTCAGCCACGTCACCTTCACACCCATTCCAGTACTCCTGTAGCAGGAACCACAGCTTATTGTCTCTGGCGAAATGAGGCTGCTATCTCTTCTTATGCTAGGTCTTGTTTTGCTGGCCGTCATGGGTACCAGCACGCACACTATGGCTCAGGCGGCTGGTAAGTCATTGTTTGCAGAGATTGAAATGATTTACAGTACAGTTTTTTGACTGCAGTAAGTTGTGTTTCTTGTCTAGATGGCCGCTATGTATTTTTTTATCTTAAAGTACGTATTCTTGACCTGATACATCGCCTCCTCTTCCTGTCAAGTTTTTTTTGGGGGGAGGGTTTTGTTTTCTTGCGCATATATTGTATCTGTGCCAAAAAAGCGTAAAGGCAGAGAAAATTAAAAAAAAGGGGGGAATATTGGACTTAAATTTATCAGGTGGCCAGATTTCAAATGAATGCTAATGTTGCTATATGCAGGCTTGGAACGTAGCAGCTCTTCTAGGATGTCAAATTTCTACCAATCTCTCCACAAAAATCAGTTCTTGTATAATTCAAGTTGAGTAAATATAAGTTCAAAAATACAGTCGTAGACTCTCGCTTCATTTTACATCATCATCCTCTGGTTTACGTAGACATTTGCATGAGGATTGGGTTTGCTGACTAGTCCGACGCAACGCAATATTCAGCAACACATCCAGAATTCTGCAAGTTGAAGTCTGTCGTTGTGAATCCAATAAAGGTTGCTGTACACCGATCAGCCGTAACATTAAAACCAGTTACCAGTTTTAATGTTTTGGCTGATCGGTGCAGGTCAAACTGTACTTCATATCACTTGTAATTTATTAATATTCTGTCCAATCAAAGGGAGTCATTAACGACATGTTTTTGAAAAAAAAGGGAAAAAAAACTACACTGGAACATAAAACACATCTGTGGAAAACTAAACCCCTCAAAAGATGTATGAGCCAGCAACCTTCAAGATGTTATCTGAAGTATTTGACTCTGAACATCAGACGACTTTTCTGCCTCTTGCCTCTTGCCTCAGGGCATCGTGGTTGTTGTACGGCTCTCTCCAAAGTTCGTGCTGTGAACTCCATCGTGAAAAGAGGAAGGACGGTGCAGTGCCAGCAGCAGAACATCAAAGAAGGTTGCAACATTAATGCAGTGTAAGATTATCTCTCCTGCTTTGTCCTTCCTTTTTTTTTTCCTGTGCATTTCTTTTTGTATGACACACAGTATGACTCCATGAGCTTGGCTTTACTTTCCTTTTCAGGAGGACCCACTTTCTAATTTCTCAACATCACCTCCCATTTTTACAAGACTCGCTCATGACAATCTGACCCGTTTTTGGTGTTATTTTCTCCCAACTGTTCATCGGTTTTGCTGCTCGTCAGACAGTCTGTACCACGGTGACACTTTTTGCATTGTTTCTGTTTCTCTTCAAGTGTACTAAAGTGGAAACGCCGCCAAGTATGTGTGGACCCGACACCTCCCAAGATGGAAAAACTTCTTGCAATTTTGTGGTAACATGGACACACAACCACACAAAGCTATTTAACAATGCACAAAATAACTCTTTTACCACTTCCACTTTCCATTTCTGATATACCGCCCCTCTGTAGGCAGAGCAAGCCTGTCGAGCCTTGGATGACGAAGCAGTGCACATGAGGTTAAAGTGAGAGTAACATCAGTACAGATCGAGGGTGGAGTCTTGTTTTTTTTTTTTTTTTTTAAACCTACCCAAAACCAAAGGCACAAGCACAAAATTCTAAGAAATATGCTTTAGCATAGGCTGCAATCATTAGCACGTCCCACTAACTAGCTACAGTAGGGATCGAGAGTTACTTCAAAAAGCAAGGAGCGCGTTAACTTACTAGTTACATCAGCTTGTGGAGGTTACAGGTTATGTTAAAAAAATAAAAATGAAAAAAAGCCCTGTTCACGACTACCACATCTTCTGTGTAGTATTTCCCCAAATCAGAAATTAACTTAAAGTCAGCAGCTATATCCTGCTCTTTCTCGGATTAAACTAAGTTGCACTCCACCAAACCATGCTAACTAGCTATGCCCTATGATGCAAGAATGCCGTTTCTTTATATGCATGAGATTGCTGCACTTTTAGCCCGGGAACTGCTAGCTTTAGCCTCAGTCTTCTAGCCATCAAGTGCATATTCAGTACCCCATTACGAGGTTCTTTTTTAAGAAAAAAAAAAAAACGAAACGTTAAAAGATCAGCCGGAGAAGCCCAACTCGTTTAGCCTGTTAGCTGAATTAGCTAGCTAGCTACAGCTGCTAAACTCTGCTCCTTGCTGTTGTCATTTCCGCCGCTGCGGTCAGAATTTCGAGTGGTAAAAATTTGCCATACGAGAATTGAAAGCTTGACAGGAAGAGCAACAGTAACTCAAGTGGGAGCTTACTGGAAGGTCAGTTATAGTCTCGTGCGGGTGGTATAATATACTTAAATAAAATAAAAGAGAGGAAAACAAAAAAAATTGGCAAAATGGCAACAAGCTTACACAAACAATACATATTTTCACTGCCCTATTCTTTCTAGTCTTAACCTGATACACACCTTTATCTTTTAAGTGCACAGAGAAAAAATGTAATGTAATCTTAAACCGTGCAATGTGCTGCCATCCAATACTCATTCTGTCCCCGTGATGTAGTAATGCAGACTCACTTGTTTTGTGTTTCTATCCAGCAACAACAGAAAAGCTCGTAAGGGAACGAGAAGCCCCGACCGCCTACAGGAGGAAGACTAAAACCTGAACACACTGTACCCAAACTCGACAACCATCCTTTATCACTATTAATACTAGTCCTCTGTTACTGAACTGAGACATTGTCTCTATTTAAAAGGCTCTGAAAAGATCCCTGTCAGCGGCCATATGCGTTAGAGAAGGTATCAGCCACTTACGTTGATGCACGTTGCTCTGGAAAAATACATCAGCTCATTGTGTAAAATAAATGTAAATGCATTCAACTATCTGTTGTCTTTTATCATGGCAGAGAGAAGACAGGTCTTTCACCTACTGTATGCTACAGTAGGTCAGTAGGTTTGTGATCCCTTATCTCACCTGTACTTTCGGTTTACTGCTAATTGGCAATTGTTAGCATGGAAACATGCTAAACTAATCCCTTGAACATGGTAAAAACAATATATATCTGCTAAACGTTAGCATGTCTGTGTAGATTTTCGGTCATTCGGGTCATGGTTAATCAAGAGGGATCGAATCACGGGCAACTGGACTTGGCTGTGGCCACTTGAAGACATTTCACCTTTCACCCAAGAGGCCTCTTCATTTCCGGCTGGGCGGTGGGGAGTCCCAGGTATTTAACCCCTGTGGGGTCGTTATCAAGGCCACTGATGTCACTTGGTTTCTTAGTGCTCCTGGGCTGTTGTAGCGACAGCTGTTAAGAGTCGTTGGAGTCACGCGGGGCCAAGTGTGAATGGTCACTAAATCTCACGAAAAAGCACAGCATCGTAGGTGGGGGATGAGTGGTAGTCATAGGCCTCCTCCTCCTCTGTTGCGGGATGGTTTCTCTAATCGAACGTAGATGGCCTCTTTCGCTCCTCAAGTCGCACTTGGCCTCAGGTGACTCCGATGACTAAGTAGTTTGGCTCAGCAGGTAGTTTACTCAGATCTTTGATCAAAAACCGTCTTACCGTCGAGACTGGAAGGCAGCCAAATAACAATAATAAAATCTGCAGAGCCGAGAGAGGAAGTGACAGTAGGTAAGAGGTCGTGCTGTACACAATTAGGCAAACAGGTCTCAGGCAGGTAAAAGGCCTACGGGTAGCAGATAAAAGGAGTGTGGAATAGGCTAAGACGCTCAGGTATGAAGGTAGTTTATACAATCCGACAAAGATCAGCAGTGACGTGAGGTGTGTGTGGGCTGCCCCTTTGACTCTGAGGTCACTCTGTCTCTTCACTTTCTCTGCGAGACTCTGCGGGGGCCTCTGTGTTGTCCTTAAAGACTATGTCAGAAGGCCAAAAAATGAAAATGACAACGGGCGTCGGTATGATTAGGCATGTGTTCGCAAATATGCGGTAGGTGTATGTCGGGACATGAAAAATTTACGTCACAAAAGTGAAAGTGTCATATTTAATTTTGTCTTCAGTTCTTACTATTCTTACTAAACACAGCCCACATAAATAGCTCAGTGACAGGTGACAACAGTTCCATTATTTCCGGGTTTATTGCAGTTGTAAAGCAACCAGGAAACAGACAAGCACATACGTACATATAATAGTCGGAATAAAAAAAAAAAAAACAACAACATTTAAATACAAGTACACACAGAGGAGAAAATAACAGCTACTTAAATAAGAATATAAAGGAAATCTTACACAACTAATAAATAACATGCGTACAAATATAAAGGCAGTGATGGGCTGGCGGTCATGATCTGTGCATGTTTCAATAAATCATCTCAGTGTGGCTACATTATTTTTATCTTACAAAAGTTAAGGCACTAGGCTTTAGCTGACACAGACTAGGGCAGTAGATAGTACCTGCATTCGCTTGTGTATCCCCCTTTGCACAGTTTTGGAATAATTATTACAAATGGAATTCCAATCAAATAATCAAACCATTTATAGAACCTTTTCAAATCCCTTCTGCAGCATAATCAGCGAGTTTAGAGCAGTTCTGAGCGATGCAATTTTGAAAAGTTTTTAATGGAGTTTTTGAAATACTTTTTTCTTGACTGTAAAAACCTGAGTTCTCCGTGAAGAAACGAGCCACAAACATTTTACGGTCACCTTTCAAGTCCACAGCTGGCATTTCATACATAAAAGGAAGGAAATGGGGGATTCCTTGTTTATCAAGATGCATTTTTCTTAGAAAATCCTCAAGCAAAAGTACATATTGTGGCGCAAATACACATTTAAGTGCACATAAAGATACATAAAGTAGTGCCTGCACTGAAGCGCTTTGGTCTGGTAAAGTCTGACTCTGTAGGGAGATGCACAGATGAGCAGAGACTCAGTCAGTCCTGTGCGTACGACGCGGAGGCTACAACATGAAAAGGCACAGCGGAGGAAGAGAGGAGAAAGAGGCGGCCATGCAGGGCTGGTAGTGTGTGGATGTGCGTGTTTCTGCAAAACAGAGTCCTCCAGAGTTGTAGTCCATGCGCCTCATCACGCGTCGTCTTCCGAGCGCCCGTCGCTCGTCAGCCTCTCTCGCTCTCGGTGCCGCTGGATGGCTCGCCAGATGCGGCAGAGGACTCCACCCCTGAGGGGAGAGACGGGTCAATCTTGGCTGTTTAATATTGGATGGTATAACATTTTTGTGCAGTAGAAGATAAAATAAACTGTTGCCGCCTCGACTTGGAGAAAAACAACTTCATCTACTCTCGGAAGCTGATTTGATTCATTTCGTCTTACTTTCAAAGTCTGGTTTCATTCTTTTTTTTTTCTTCGAAAGACTTTATCGATCAGTGAATCGGAATCTGAGGCTGGACCCTCAAACGTGAGTATGAGACGGCGGGAGGACTGATAAAATTCCTCATGACATCACGCTTCGCATATGACACAAGGATGTCTCATGTGGAAAGCGCAGAGAAAACTGACAACGCAATACCTGCCTGATGGCACAACAAAATGCAAAGCAGCACAAAAAAAACTATTTACATTTCCGTCAGTGTTTTGCTTTCCAATATCTGGCATGCTTTTTTTTTCAATTGACCTTGTCGAGTAAACATTTTGTGGGTTTCTTCCCAGGACACCTTGGAGGCTAGGAATTGCGGACGGTTTCTGCTGAGACCTTTCACGGCCCTGCAAGCCCTTGAACACGAATCTGCGAGCTGTGTGCCACGGTAAAAACACACCAGACCCCTTAAGAGCATGCTGATTTTGCGGTGGGATAGACTGAAACCATGTTGACCTGGGAAGACTGCGCCTTGAGATGCATGAACCGAAAATGGCCATTTGATAATTAACGTAACCTTAGAGAACTCAAAGCAATCGCAAAAGGTCCGTGTCAAGCAGGCAACAATGCCACTTTAAACCTTTAAATTCTGTATATATCGTACTATGCATATAAAATCATTTAAAGAATAATAACTTTGACCCCATCAGCCTCAGGGTAGCGTAATTTGATGTTCCTCTCTGTCATTTTGTGACGGGATACACGGATATGAAAGAGTAGATACCGTAGACGTAGACAGCGGAGGTCATCTTTGGTAACGTCGTTGAGAATGTCGGTCAGTGTGTATTCCTCCAGCACAAACTATGATAGAAAGCGTATAGAAAGTGTAAGCCATTAGTTTACGATCACACTTTACACCGTGTCATGTGGTGGTGGTCAGAAGCAGAAGAAGAGGCTGTGGACGGATGCTCGAAAGCCCACAGACGCTCAACCTTGTCTACGGTGTCGGCATCCGCCCCCTGCTCTTTCAGCCAATCAGTGAGCTGCTTGTCCGGCTCGTGGTCCGCTGGGACGTGGAAGATGGAGGGCGGCGACATGTCTGAGGAAAACGAACAAACAAACAAACTGAGATTTAGAGAAGAAGAGGACGTACGAGACTAATCAGTCCGTTGGCCAATCAGTGTGTCTACCTGGTGGCCTGTGTCTGACTCTGACCAGCTCCAGGTCGTGCGTTCTCTGCTGCAGCGTGGCCTTCAGGACCTGCTGGTACTCCTTCTCCTTCTGCAGCAGCTCCTCCAGGAGCCTACGGGGGGGAGGGGACACCACAGCAACAGTCACGTCCGTTGCAGTAAGCACTAGATCTCAGAGACATACAGCACGTTTCCGGGGTTTCATGCTGAAGGTGATGGTTCAGAAGGGGAAAAAAACTGCAGCTTCAAGTTAATGTTTTTAGTAAAAAAAAGTACATAATGCAGATAAATATAAGGCAAAGAAATGCGGGTAAATATAGGGGGATACAAATATCCAAAAATATGACTAAAACATCTAGAAATATCAGTATTATGTTGCTGTAAAGAACAGACAGAGTCAGGGCCTACTTCTGTTAAAATCCGCTCCAGGAAACCTACAAAAGTCGCTCATTTGAAAACCACTCGGAGTAATAGTTTATTTACTTAAATGTGGCCAGAGTGAAAAACCCATTCGTAACCCTGACGAAAAACCACTTTACTATACATACCGTACCCCAGCAATCTACAATCCCCCCAATTCCTCCGATTCAGTGACACTTTCCAAGTTAGTGGTCGTCTTTTTCTAAGTCACAAAGCTTCTTCAAAACCAACTCGATTATAACATCATCATTGTTTCGTCTAAATCAGCAGAACCGCTGCCGACGCTGTTAGGCTTCCCCTTTCAAATACAACGCGTCAGTAAAACTCTAAACTGTAATCTGAACAAAAGCGTCTACTGTTCTGTTTTTACCTCATTTTTCACTCTGGGGCTTTGAAAGCAGCGCTCTCTCGACAGCTTCCCGCCGAGGCAATTTTTGTGTCCCTCTCCCTCCTCTAACGGAGTCAGGGATCAGCTCAGTGCCGGCTGCTTTTGGGGTGTAGTCTCGGTGGTGTTCTGCGCCGCCGGTTCTTACAGCATAGGTACGTTAAGCCATTCTTCGCTTTTAGTTTTCCGTTCAGTCCCGCCGACATGAATACTGCAGGGGCGTTCTAGGCAGTGAACAACTAAAGAGGTGTCGCTGGCAATGAATCCTTTGATTCTCCCACGTTATCATAATGTTTGGGTTGGCAAGACAACGAGCGGTCTTGAAATCTGAAAGTGATTATGGAGGGAGTACCTGCTGCATGTTAGGTCCAGTTGTTGGGGTATGTTTTGCAATAAATCATCTACATCTATTAGTCCACTTAGCCCTAAGCGCCACTGATGTGACAGTACTTGGTCACATATTCTTCTCAAATGCAGAAATGGACCTTGAGGTATGTTGCTCTAGGTTTTCCCAGTTCTCTGTTCTCAGTAAGTTGCGGCGTTTTTGCTGAGACATCTTAACAATAATTTTCCCAAAGTTTTAAACCAGAGGGACGGATAGATTCTCTTGTGCAGGCCATTAACGCTGCCTTTTCTAAATGTTGAATAATCTCTATGAGCTTTTGTATTGCACTGTATAAATATCCAACGTGCTAAATCTAACTTCAGTGAGACTTTTACCTTATAAAAGGTGTAATAATACATTCTATATTTCAGGTTTCTCATCAATAATGATAACATTTAGGTATTAAATGTTATCATTAATGATGAGAAACATCTTAGTGGTTAGATATGGCGACAGTAAGGTCGTACCGTGGGGGTTTGTCGCTTGCTGTCTACTGTTCTGGTAGCTCTGCCATCGTCCTGCGGGTTTCAGAGACAACCATCTATCGCACGCATCCCTGGAGCTGTGGCAGTCATTACATGCTTGCATGCATGTGTCTTTGCAGGTTTGGGTGTGTGTGTGTGTGTGTGTTGTATGTGCACATTCTCTTCATTTTTTCCACTTCCAGACATGGATATGAATGTAATTTCTTCATCACTGTTTCCATTGACACGATGTGAGATTCTGCCTGGAGCAATATTTCTGTGTGGGCGAGTGCGTCTGTGGGAATGGATGTGTCGAAATCTTTGAATGGCCCTTCCTCACCTCGGTTAAACCACAGCAAAAGAAAAATGGAAATCACCACCTTTCACCACCTTTCACCACCTGTCGCCACAAAAAGCGGTGCCGAAAGTGCTTAATGTGTGTGTTTGCGCACCTGTTGGTCTCCTGTTTGAGTCGTCCCAGCTGTGCTCCCAGCTGATGATGAGGGCGCTGGTGGTCCTGGGAGTGGGCGGAGTTTAGCGTGCTGACCGCAGAGTGGCTGGGGTCGGCCGTCGTCCCCGCGTCGTCAGCGTGAGGCGCTAAAACGGGGCCAAACTCCGCTTCCTCCTCATCCACCTCGTCCTCCTTCTCTGCTCCCTCGCACTCTGACGCCGGGCCGAAGTGGGTCTGTAGCTCTGTCGTTTGAGAGTTTACAGGCCGTGGCATATCAGTGTAAATCAATTCTAACTGCTGGAATTTCTTGTGACATGATATGAACATTTGGCCCTAACGTCTAGCTTCAATTTGCAGAGGAAGGACAGTAAACTGACACATCCAAAGTGTCGCACGTGTCCACCAGATGGTGCCAAAGGCCCGGGCGATCCGAGCACCCACCTGGTATCAGGATGGTGATGGCCGCCTGCACCGCCCGGCGGATGATGTTATCCATGGCAAACATCCAGTGGGGTTTAATGTGATGATTCCTCAGGACCTTGTTCACCTGAGAACGCCACAACACGAACAGACAAGGGCAGATATTTAGACTTTGAACTCTAAACACAGACCTGACGTTACATACTCATTAAAGTTAATTTGACACACTGCATCTGGATAAGTCCAGATCCGCTCCTCTGTGTGTAATCCCATGTAACCCACGACTTGAGACATATTGGGGTGGAAAACATACGTCATTCCTGGCATTTTTGTTCGGAATTCATTCATTCGCTGGAGTTAAATCTGAAATATTTTGTCCTAACGTTAAAAATGAAAGTCGACAGTCAATATGTCCCGGGATTTATTTTCATTTTGGATGAACGTGAACCATTCTACCAGGTGCAGTTTTGAATTCTAACTGATATAAAAGAGAAACAATAAAAACTTTGTAACACAAATTTGATCATCATTGATTAATAAAGGCCAGAGCCCTTGTACAGTACTTATGCCTGCATATATTGCAACGCCTGATCTTGTATGCGATTTTCCAACTGTGTAGAGTGTGTGCGTGCTGACCGAGTCCTGGAAGCCGAAGAGCACCAGCTGGATCTGGTTGATGGAGGTGGAGTCGAAGTCCAGGTCCAGCTTGAGCTTGGAGATGGTGGCCGCCATGACGCGCCTCTCTGGGGAATGGATGAAGTCTCGAAGGATGCAGATGATCTGCTTGATGTGATCGACAGACAGCTGGAGCTCCTCGCTGCCCTATACATACAGGCACACAAGTACACACACTTCAAAAGTTACACGATACTGTATTACAGAGGGCAAACTACAAATTTAAACACACTGCGCATCCGGCATACAGATAAACTCTCAGGTACAACTACTAGTAGTACTACAGATTTAGAGTCTCTGCATTGAAAATGTGTTGTTAAAGCTCTTAAAGCATCGGACCTTTGCGCCCCCCGGTGTCGGTATCAGAAAACACACTGTGGCTGACAGCAATGCAGGCTCATTTTTCTTACCCGGGAAGGCCCCGGAATTGGATTTTTTTTTTTTTACGGTGAACATGACAAGTGGACTTTACTACCACTTAAAAACCCCCCCACCTGAATCGATGCCCAAGCCAATGTGAACTTGCAGAAGCTGCCAACAGGAACATGGCGTGGAAATGTCCCAAACCTGTGCCTCATGCAAGTCACCTGATTGTTATTTTAATACATCTATGCATTTCACTAATTTGCTTGTGTGGGCTTTAAATTTTGAACCTTCTGTTCGGGGTTTTTCAGACTAGACTCCAGGTCGAGCTGGTCAGCGTGTAGCAAACAGACCATTGCAAAGGAATTTATTGTTATTGATTATTTATAATGCATCTGGCCCCTCGGGATGAGTAGGACCCATCATATCATTTTAAGGAACCAAACGAGCGCCTCTTCCTCTCTCACAAACCCACAGGGACCCAGACACACAAACACACACACACACACACCTGGATGTGGTTCTCCTTGAGGTTGGAGATGACCTTTTCCTGGTCGTCGTTGAGGACCTTGTACAGAATGGCCCGTCTCTCGCTGTCCTTCTTCAGCAGGAACAGGCCGCCGTCCCTGTCCTCGGGGGAGGGGGGGGCGCTGCGGTCCTCCGACACCGAACCCTCGTCTGGCACGCTGCAGCACACGCGCGCACACATGCGCGCACAGAGTGATCTCACGGCAATATAAAGGCCAGGCGACGGGTGCACACATGATTTACGACGGCGTGACATGCCGTCCGGTTTATTTACAGATACAAGCCTCTCCTGGCTACTTTGTGTGCCCAGGAAAGTGCAGAGGCAGCATGAGTCAGCGCCGCAGGGCGCGCACGTGCGTACACACGCGGGGGGTTGTCCGTGCACGTGCAGAGGCGCGCGCGGCGGTCGCGTGCGTGCTCGGCCGCCAGCCGAAGCCCATAAAGTGATCAGACCTCATTATATCAGTGTTGTAAAAGGCAGCGGAGCACGCCGTGAGCACAACGAGGCCACCTGCCAGCCGGGCACGCACACACACACACGCGAGTGCAGACGCGTGCACATTCATTCACATCTTTTCACAGGATCTGTACCGTGGCAGCAGGATTTTTGTCTGCAGTAACACATCGTTTTAATATTGTAAGAGTAAGAGTGATCCGGTGTTTTTGCATTCAGAATAAGCCTTTCTTTTACAAGAGGGATATTCTAATGTCATCCAAATAGATTCTGCTCGGTTAACACCAGTGTTAGAGTCAGTAAAGATCCTTTTTTCGTGCCATTTAAGCAAAGCGGTAGCAGGTGAGACAAATAAGATCTGAGGTATGTATGAATTCAGAGCCCCACCTCTGAAGTTTGGATCACAAAGTCCTGTAAAATCTATAAACTTGACTCGCTGACTGCCCGTTAACACACATACACACCTGAGGTAGTTGGAATTGGGGGGTTTGAGCAGATTCTCGGAGCCGGAGCTTTTCTTTTTCTGGAAGAAAACGTCGTGCTTGGAGTCGCAGTCTGGGCTCACGGAGCC
Organism: Xiphias gladius; assembly: GCF_016859285.1. NCBI lineage: Eukaryota > Metazoa > Chordata > Actinopteri > Istiophoriformes > Xiphiidae > Xiphias > Xiphias gladius. The sequence continues at coordinate 18,760,815 of NC_053404.1, read as the reverse complement.
GTGTTCGCTGCTGCTGCTGCCGGTGGCCTCGCACTGCATCTGCACCGGCAGGGAAACGTTGTGGATGTAGTCTGCAAACAACAGACACGTGTGGAAAACAACCGTGAGCGGCCGAAGACTCGAGTTTCACAGGAAAGCTCCCTGAGGAAAAAAATGCCATACCACAACCCACGCATTTTTGTTCAACCTTTAATCATACTTCTCATATCGGGTTACAAAATCGTGCCTGTAGCCTGAACACTGAGCACCTGTACCCAAAAGATTTTTAAAAACAGTAGGTTTCATATTGTGCATGCATTGTAAAGCACGCCTGTGAACCTGATGGCTTGAAGGCGATCTTGCTCTTCTTGCCCTTGGTGTTGTGCCGGACAAACGTGTCCCTGAGCAGGTCTGAGGCGATGGCTCTCTTGTGAGGGTCGGGCTCGAAGCAGCGCAGGATGAACGACTTGGCCTCCAGGGACAAGGACTCGGGGATCTCTGGGTGGATCTTGAACATACCCACCTGTAACGCACAGCCAACAGAGCCACACGAGACTGAACAGGGACACACAAAATACTCAAACTCATCAAAACCACGGTCCCCTTCCCTTCTGTGTTTTTAACAAAAGATTTAAGGCTTCAAATAGTGAATATTTATTCGAACATATGCGTAACAGACTTCAGATGGGACGGTTGCTTCACTGCTTCACCCTTACCATTTATTCTTTATTCAACAAACAACATCTCTCATGCAAACGCAAATACATGCAAACAGAGTCAGTGCCAACCTTAAACATGGCTGCCTGTGGCTCCCCCAGCTCGTGAAAGGGAGGTTTCCCGGTGGCCATCTCTATGATGGTACACCCCAGGGACCAGATGTCCGCCGGGGCCCCGTACCCTCGAGGGCCCTTATCGATGATTTCCGGCGCCATGTACTGCAGAGTACCTGCAGAGAGAGAGAGAGAGAGAGAGCGCTACATACTAACCTGGGACAACTGTTCCTACCGGATAAAGAGGGGCATTTGACTCATTCACAGTCGGTGTCAACAAATCTTTGTTGGACCGGAACCAAGATTCGAAAATGTGCCTTTTCTGGACAGGTAGTAAAAGTTGGCCTGTGTTATCTAAAAGGCTGATTAGAAACCCGGGTTTGACCTCACCGGAGGCCTTATTCCAAAAAGACAGGAACTGAAACTGAGGTATACCTGGTCTACTTTTAAACATAGACCCTGACCTTACAGTTTGCATTTGAAATCCAGATCACATCTGGGTAAAACTGCTCTGTACAAAAAAATCGAATTTCTGCTACAAAAATTCAACATCATAGCTCATTTTGAAAAAGACGGAAGACATGAGATTAGAGTTAGTTTAGTCCTGACAGGTGAGTTAAGAAGAACCTGCTTATTATGTTTTATTTTACCTTTAAGTATTTTGTCTGCAGCCGTCAATTCTGAGCAGATTTGTCATTTGTGCTCTGCTCTAAATGCTGATGTTGAACAGAGAGAGAGAGACGGAGAGAGAGCTATAAAAAGAGAGTCAGAGGAGAGAAAGGGAAGCAGCAGAGGAGAAACAGATAAAGACACACACACACACACACACACACACACACACACACACACACACACACACACACTCACGTACACACACCTGCTAATGAAAGGTAAACACCCTTCTGCCTCCGCTTGATTAGCTAATCTAATTACACATCTCGCTGGCTGCTGGAGAAGTCCAGATGGCCAATGAATGTGCACGTCCGTGAGTGTGCGCACACACTTTCGCGCGCGCCCGTGTGTCTGAGTGTTTCCATAGAGGCTGATAGAGGCTCTTGACATTTTGAGGGTCATTTGATATTTACACTCATAGCTTGAGACTGCGGCGTGTCTATGACTCCATTTATGCGGCCCAGACCGAATTACAGACTGTTTATGTACGACAGCACTTTGTTAAGCTGGGACTTGTCTGTGCAGTCCTAGTGAGTCATTACAGAAGCAGTTCATCCACTTTGTTTTAGACAAGTTGTTTAGTGAAGCTTCATGTGGTGGTATACAGTGTTATTTTTTGCGATAATTTAGTTTTTATGTTAAAAAAAAGAGTAAAAATGTTATAATTTTGATCTTAATCATTTTGTCTTAAAACCACAGATTTTCTTCAGGGGTTCACGCCTTAAAGTTCCCCAGTAGAATGAAAAATCCAGTGTGTTTCCATCCACCGGTTTTTATGCGTATTTTTAATTTGCACATAAAAAAAAACAAACCTGAGTGGAAACGCTGAAAATTCTACTACATCTCAAAAATCGCAGAAAAGTTTTTATGCTTGGCTGAGGTGGAAAGCCTGGCGTATTGACAGAAGCAAAAATTAGTGCGACGGAAACAGACTTGGCGCATAAATCACGAGGCACCTGAAGCATTTGACTTAAAATACTGGCAGACGGGAACAGATCTGTGTGGAGCGATGAACGAAATGCAAAGTTCCTCAGAGAAATACATGAAACAAGCACCGACGCCACATTTCCATCACGTTTTCTACATTGTTGTCCACCAGTTTGCTTGAGGTTGCTTTTTTTTTTTTTAAATTACGGCATCTTGTCGACCCCTCTTCTTCGGCAATGGTTTAATGGTACCCGACTGGAAAATTAGCACCACCAGCTGTTTATCTCAACGGAGCAGTTTATAATATTTGCCTAACCGTAGTTAAAATTTGTGCTACATTTGGCTGGAAACCTAGCTGTTATTATGTTGCTAATACGTTGGCGCTCCATGGTTGTACCATCATTCACGAAATTCTTACAAAGACAAGTTCATGAAACCCTTACAACTGATTCAAAGAAGATGTTGGAGTCCATTTTTATTTAAATCTGTGATCCGGTGATTCTGCGACATGTCAGGTACAAATAAAATGCACGTGTGTTTTTTGTGTACAAGGTGGACAACAGTGGAACTTATTGCAGGAGGAATTAGCGGGATTAAGTTACCGGTGAATGTTTCCGTACAGGGGTTGACTCCTGCCAAACGCTTGGAGGTACCAAAGTCTGAGATCTTCAGGACGCCACTGTACGTGTTCACCAAGACATTATCACCCTGATGGAGAAACCAGACAGAAAGAGAAAAAGAGGATTTATACACAGTACTGTGGGCAAGATTAATTCACATGAAGTTAACATCTAAAACTGTTCATCTTCATTTTTAGCCTTGAAGAAACTTTACATGCAATATCTGCAATAATAAATGATGTTGATACATATGCAATGGTTTTTGAATGCTGCACCTTTACAGGAGCCTCACACGTATGTGGTTTCAAGCGTAGGGCAGGAAAAACAAAGGTGTAACTACGTTAATGGTGTTTCTATTCCAGTGATCATCCACGAGAGTCATGGGGCCTAACTGACCTTTTTTTTTTTTTCACAGCAGACATTTTGACATTTCGTAACTGGCAACAGCGGGTAAAGCACAGGCGTTATCAATAGCATTAATGGTGTTTGTGTTGTTATTAAGTGGTTTTGCTTGTTGCCCTTCAGAACAAAGTTTTGGACCTTGCTGTGAAGTTTTATTTTGTGCTCGTCTTTGCGAGCAGAAGATTTCCTGCTAGGATTTAAACTGGGTAAATCTACAGGGTTTTTTTTTTTAGCATATATGTATATACAGGGGAAAAAAATGTAGTAGCATATGTTTAAATAAGTCAGGAAAGGAGAAAAGTAAATAAACAGGAAATTAAAAAGATAAGACTCCTTTTAAAATGGCTTTCGGAAGTACTATAGTTTGTATTAAAAAGATAAGACCAGAAACAAGCCATGTGTATGTTTTTAGAGATTTTGTTAGAAGCTTTAGGGAAAAGAAATGAAGGATTCGGAGGCTGTGATACCTTATTATGATCAAAAATGAGAGAGCCCTCCCTTGTACCTTGATATCTCGGTGGACGATCTGGTTCTCGTGCAGGTATCGGAGTCCCTCCAGGATCTGTCTGGTGTAGAAGATTATAGTCGCCTCTTTCAGTGGACCCCATTTAGACCGCAGCAACGCAGACAGGCTTCCTGGAGAGAGGACAGAAGCAGCGTCCAAAACCTTTCATGAAATGGGAAGACGACCAAGCAGTTAGAGAGACCGCCGAGAGGTCACAAGCATCGACTGCTGAAATAGACGGTTTGTCCAATTTCAGCCCTGAATTGTGATTTTAGTTAGTTCGCAATTATTTTCTTGAAAAAGAATATCTGCCTACCTGTTCGGGTATTTTGTGACGCACCAGAGAAAAAAATATCAGCAAATACATAAAATAGAGGGAGAATTATTGAGTTGTTCTGGTGCTTGTTGGGGACATTTTTATGTCCCTCTATTGAAGCTCACATAAATGCCTTATACTGCATTTATTCACTGTATTTCCAACAGCATGCGGACACATGCTTTTGTGTACTTGTCTGGAATTTATTTTTTTAACGGGTTGAGCTGAGCCCCCTTAGTTCCAATTAAAGGGTCCCTATGGAGTTTTTTGACCTTTGTCGGCGCGGTCAGAGAAATGTTTTTGGGAGTGGATCCCCATTTTGTTTTCTTGATGTGCACACCGAAGGGGACACGTATGCATGTGCGCAAGCACACAAGTGACGCGGTACACATTCCCGCCAACGGTTTCACGTTACTCCAGTTATCTATTACAGGTGGCACTTAATCCATGCAGGTAGTGACCGACTGATACAAGCTTTCCCCCTCGAGGCTTACGGTAACAGTAGGCGCTCGCTTCCGAGACCCTTGGGTGCTACGCGCCTGCCCGATACCAGCTCTCGTACATACTCGCTGCCCTCGACACTTACCGTACATGCTGAGCTGTGGCCTGTACACCGACACTAATCGGGATCTTCAGGGTTCACCAGATTTCTTCATGTACCGCAGTCAGACAGTAGACTCAGTGCTTGTTAACCTTTTAGCCTGTGGATACTACTCGTGATTCCTGCTGCTTGTGGTCTTTGGAGAGACTCGCTGCTGCAGTTTGGTTAAGTTTCACAACTTGTAATGCCTGTTGGTGTTAATAATAGTTTTGCATTTTGATTTAAATACTTCTATTGTCTCCAGGTTTCTTTTGTTTTGTTTTTTATTTCTGCTACATGATACAACATACATACAGGCTGTTAGAGTTTTGCTTATTTACTGCAAAAATACACACATAGCGCCAACACAATTATCCCAGTAAGTTAAGTAAAAGAACCTCTTGATTTCATAATTTATCAGCTTAATATTTATGGGGGATAATGAAGCATATTGTTTTATTTCCATATCATGTTAGTGTGCCCTGCACTGAAAGGTGTGCAACGCTCAGTACTCGGGAATACATTTGGAGGTTTATACCGAGGGAAAAAACTCGAACCTCCAAAGTAGTAAAGGCAGGTTAGAATAACCTTTTATTTTTTTTTTTAAAGGGTTTTGGAAATGATTTAAGAGCGGGGAGAGACACTACATTTATACGCAGAGAATTTTGGTGAGTAACACTTAATGTTAAAAAAAAAACCTTGTTTACAAGAAACTCTCCAGGTCACCTTTAAGGGAAATCTTAAAGTTACAACATACAGTGATCTCTTTATTCAACAGGCCGTATAGTGTAATATGCTGTATATAATGTAGGATAATGAGTGAACAGTCTTTTGTTTTATATGGATTTCCAAGTATTAAAAACAAAACATCCATACTCCTGTCTCCCCTACCACACGCCATAACTGTACGACAAAGTATCCACCACCTCTTTCTGTCTTGTACAAACACACCTCCGGGCACTTGTTCCATGAAGATCTTGATGTACCCGTTCTCAGAAACAGAGCCCAAGTACTGAACAATGTTCCTGTGCTTTAGGTACTTGTGAAGGGCGATCTCTTCGTGAAGGGGCTGCGAGTACCTGATTCACAGAAAGAGGGAGAGACAGAGAAAGATTTTTTTCCCCCTTTTCATTTTATTCAAATAGAGTTCGCTAAACACGCGTATTCAGTCCCAGCATCAACCTGCTTCACATTCTTGTATTAATACAAAACTTTCTAGTACGAACAACCCAGCGTTGACGACATTTATTAACACACAGGGTGCAACACTATCTAGCCCTTCTCCCATAATTCAAACATTTGGTGTTAAGTTACTCTCTAAGCTACTGCCGAAAAAACATTCTTTTAACCAGGTTTATCCGGCACAGACTGAACTTTGTGACCAGAAAAACAAGAAAACACACCCGAAAACACCTACCTGCTGTCTCTCTCGGGGATCTCTTTGATGGCGATGCGGACCTGGTTGCTGAGGTCTCTCCCAGCATACACCACTCCATAGGTTCCTCGCCCCAACACCACCCTGTCCCCTGTCTCATTGGTGTCGTACTCATACTATGGCACACATAGACCGACACATGCACATATTCTTAATCCGTAATTGTCGACTGGAGTTGTAAACATAGACGTTTACTGTAAAATAATGTTTTGGCCATATTTACGCCAACACACACAAGCGCACAGACACCCCCTGACCTCCAGTGTATCTCCATCTCCCTCCCCTTCCAGCTCCACAGCATTTCCCGTGCCGTCTGATATCATCTCTTTCACCATCGAACAGAACCTGAAGCACGTAAATACACATGACCCAGACACAGGCACTATAATTACCTCCAGTCCGTGGCCATCGGGTCACATCGTGATACAAACACGCATACGTACTGTACGAACACCAACGCAGACAAACACACACACCTACACAGACACATCTAGAGGTGTGTGTCCTCACCGACCGCACTGCTCCTCAGTGGAGAAGTAGATCTGGAAGTCGTCGGAGTTATCGTGGACGTAGAGGAAGCAGCAACGCTCATCAAACTTACTGATACTGCAGACAGGATGGGTAGAGTAGACCAAAGCTTTGACTAACTTTAATTTAGCTATAACTTGTTCTATTCTTTCTGTGTTTTTATCACATCTCTTGTCGCAATTTAAAAACGTAACTATGTCCTCTTCGGTGTTATAATATATATTTATATTATGTATAATGTAATCTCCATACCTAATGCCTTTTATGGACATTGCAGTGAAGTTCCACTCGTGGATCCCTTTCTGTAATGAAAGTGAAGGTTTTTAATTCTCACAATGTTCCTCAGAATGGTCACGTACTCAACCGGGATCAAAGCCCGAGGACCCACTCAAAGTCTAATTTTTAAAAGAAAATGCTAATTAATGAGCGTTTCCATCCACTGCTGTCATGCGAATATTAGGATGTTGATGCATCCTAATATTCAGATAAACAGCTGATGATGCTAATTCCCCAAACAGGAGCGGTCAAACCTTAAACATTGGAAAACCATGGAGAAAAGTGATGGAAATGTAGCATTTATTTGTTGTTTTATGTAATAATTTGAGTTGCATCTGCCACTATTTTTCGTCCCTTCAGTGGAAGCTTGAGTGATGGTTAAGTAACATGCTTCATGCCTCATTCATTTGCTAAATCTGTTTCCATTGCACTCTCTAGCATTTTTATTTTTTCAATGCTTCAAGTTTTATACAAAATTTTCTGCGTTTTTATGCAGAAATTGAAAATGTGCATAAAAACAGGTGGATGGAAATTGTCAGCGGTGCAATGCAATGAAATGCTGTGGTAAAAGATGGAGAGCGTTAAGTGGACAAGAAGGTAATGTTTTTTACCGTTTCGACAGGAGAAACATGCCAAATAGAGACGTTCTTCTCTTCTGCCTCGTTGTTAATGGACACATAGGAGGGCTGGTAAACCTTTGTCGGCTCCAGGATCAACACCTGTAAAGGAAAGACAAACGGAAAGGTGAAAAGACACGTTAGCATGTTAGCACGTGTCTCTGAATACTGTATCTAATGGTGCGTGTGTCATTTAGTATCTATGTGTGTTTGTACTGGAAACCGCAGACGATTGGTGGTGCGCTGCGTGGCCTCCACAATGATGTCCATCCAGAAGTTGAGTCTCTCCCGCTGAGGGGAATGCTCCACCGTCTGCTTCTTAAACCTCTGGATCAGCTGCAGGTTCTGCACCACCGACCGCAAATACCTGGAAGGAAAAAGCACACAGAGGGAGAGGACTGAGAAAGGGAAACGAAAAAAGATCAGGAAAGTAATACAACTGCTGTATGGACCTCGATCACAAATGGACCTGCAGATTTAACCCACAATCCCAAATCACTGATATAATTATCTAGATTTGAAAGGAAATAAGAACTGTCCAATGGAAACTTTAAACACAAGGTACCATTTTCTAATAAGAAACCCTTCATAGAAATGTTACGTTCTGAAAAATCTTTCTGACTAGTTAAATCATTTGACCACTTCTTTGTAGAAAATGGCTGCAGATGAGCTAGTTCCAAAATCCTTCTATTAACTTAATAACACTTAAAACTGCAGACTTGATCACTTTATAGATGGCAAGAAACCCATGATCGTCAATTAATTAATTACCATTTTAACTGTATTATGACCAAATAGAATGGATACATTTTTTTTTAAACAACCACACAATCCAAAATTAGTTTTTATTATTGGCTTCTGACTGATCTATAAGGCATTGGCATATACTTTATTAAATAAGAATTGAGCCATTAGTCACAGCTTTTAAACCCATTATAAGAAGGTGGCAAAACACAATATGCAACCAAAAAGAGTGGTGGTAACACATCACACAAATAGGAGTCAAAAATTATGGATTTTTCGAACCGGGTTTGATCAGCCAGTCATCATCAAAGCTTCCTTTTAGTCATTTTGTCATCAACTGGTCATTGGTATTTGAAAATGCAAAAAAGTTATTTTGAATAATAACATGTATGTCATTGCATAACTGTGTCTTTTCTCGAAAGTCATTATTCTGTTGAAATACAGTAGATTAAAAAGACAAAAGTACCTTTTTTCAGGCCTTGAAAAGTTCTGGTTGGAATACTTCAAATAGTCCTGATAGCAGAGTTGTACCAGCCTAAAGAAACATGTTTGTTCGAAGTGAATGTCTTTACCAGAGAGGTGGCTTGAGTTTGAAGAGCTTCTCGGCAGCCTGAGTAGCTTTGGGGATGTCGTTAGCTAGCATGCTAACGGTGAAGAACTGGCCCACGTCCCAGTAGTTATTCATTTTTTCCAGGGAACCTTTGCGCCCCAGCAGACTGTTCAACCTCACCCCTAGGACATAAAATTATCAGTAGGGAGATAGTGGGGAAAAATACATTTGCCTAGTTTGGTTCTGTTTTGTTTAAATATTTAACAGTACTTTTGGTAGTTTGGATGCCAATAGCTGCCTAGTTTGAGGTTACTGCATTGGTTTTGCGAACTATTCAGCGCCGTTTCAGCACGTGTTGTTACCCTGAAAATAAAACCGAAGATGGCAGGGGCAAATGAAGCTGATGGAGTAAACCAACGGGCCTTTGAAAGTAACCAACATGTCTGAAAATGCATAACTCTGATGGTTTCCAGCTGGACTCTGGCTTGCGTGTGCTTTGATCAAAAGTCAAAGGAGTGTCAAGTTCGGGATCCTCTCACCTATTTTCCTGAGTTCAATTGAGCTCTCAAACTGTTGGCCAGCAACTATGAGTAGGACGGCCAGATTGATGCCAGAGTATAGAGTAGGCTGCAGCTCAAAACCCTTCCTGTACCTGAAGGTGGAGGGCGACATATAAATTAATACACAGGGGGAAATAATTAGATGTAGACCAGAGCAAAGAAGCATTAATTTTCTGTGATCTCACCACTGTATAGCGTTGTCTCTGTTTTTAGTGTCTTTGCAGTCTGAGTCCAGAAAGATGTCCTTGTATATCCGTCCACAGAGGCAGAACATGTCGGGTGCCGGATGTTCACACGACTGTAACACCTGTAGCATCACTCTCAGAGCCTGCTCCCTGTCACCAGGACTGTTTCTCCTGCACACATATAGATCCAGATGGTGAATTACTCTCTGGAGACATCGTGCACTTAGTCTTGAAGCTCTAATTGTACTTACAGAGTCACATACTGCTCTGCAAAGGCCACAAGGTTGAGAAAATCAGTTTTAAATTTTCAAATGTGCCAGGAAACTGAGTAACAGTTACAGTCCACGCTGATTGAATGTATCTCTGTTTTGCTAGCGACTGCCTGTATAGCTCCTGTTAATATTTCAGGCATATTATGAATCTAAAAAAATAATGATAAAATAGATAAATCATTAATAATATCCACAGTTAAAGACATTTAATTATTTAATGTTAGCTTAATAAATTCCTCTAAAGTCAAAACCTGAGGTAATAGTTACCGCTACTCTGCTAGCTAACGTTAGTTATCATTAGCAAGAGTTTAACGTTGGCTAGTTTAGTTTAGTTATTTTTCTCCGCCATGGCTCGATTTAACTACTGCCTCATTTAGTTATGTGAAGTAATAATCTGAAGTACAAAGATGTGTCTTCATTAATTGGATAATTTTTTGATTAGAGAAGGGAAAAATAAGTAAATGTAAATGTAGTTTTAGCTTTTGCTAAGGGTTTGCTGTGGTTATCTCCCCAATTAGCTTACAAGGGATTTAATTCTCTCCTTCTATAGTTAACTGTCTAGTCGTCTGTCTTTGGGACAATTTTACATGCAGTTTTCACAGAAATTAAAGATTTGTTTGACCTTATATATTCTTATCGTATAACAGATGCCACAAAGTTAGATTATGGTAAATTTCGGCCAAAGGGTTATGGCATTTTGGCTTTGTGAGTCCTCGTCTCATGTCTTAAATTTAAAGGCAAACTTAAAAGTAAGTGTAAATAAACTTTACATCCTCCTTACTGGGTCAGTTCAAGTTCATACAAAACCCATCTTAAAAGGCTTTTTAAAAGTTCTGCACCTGTCCAAAGCACTGCAGAGACTGTGCTCAAAGTAAAGCTGCTGACTCCGAAAATAAATTTTCGTGGAAGGGGAACGAAAGCCTGAATGTCAGCAATGAAATATGAAATGAAAAAAGTAGTCAGGACTTTTCCATCAGAAGAAAACAGGAAAAAGAAAGTCAAGAGGGCCTAAAAAGAACAGGTACTATCTACCTTTCTTGCTCATAAAGGAAGATAATTGGCTCTAGACTAAGGGCTTAAACATTTGGCAGTTAAAGGTCCCTTTTCTACGTATGGGTTCACCTCCACACCTGAGTTGGAATCCAGGTGCTGCGTACCTGTTGAGAGCGAAGGCGTAGTGGAACTGAATCATAGGCTGGGTCGCCAGATCACAAGTCGGCAGCATCTCCAGGGTTTGCACCAGCTTCACCATAGCATCATAGTCCTGGTGGTCAGATAGGGACAAATTCTGTCATGCTTATCATTACTGTTACTGTAAAAAAAAACAACAAAAAAAAAAAAAACGATAAGTTTGTACTTGTACGTGTCTCGTTGATGGTGTTCATGCTGGAGTTTCTGGAAATGCACACCGTGTTGTGCTTGTACCTGTATGTCTCTGTAGGAAAACAGCAGGTTCATGACAATGTCCTGCGTGAGGACCTCCGTGTTGTCGATTCGGAGTTTGATGCGGGAGAGCTCCTTGGCCAGCTCCTCTCCCTGATATTTCTCCCTGGCCTTTCTGATGTCGTTCAGCAGGGTGTCCTTGAAGGAGGCGCTGCGGAAGACAGGCGGCGAGAGGCGAGACAACCGGGTGAGAGAGGAGGAAAGAAAACTCTGTAGGTTTCGGTAGGAGAGACAGATGTGGAGAGAGACACTGAAATGCGAACACACTTGTGAAGAAGAATGAGACAATGCAAGAGGAGGGGAGATCCTGATGGAGAATCCTGATGATAATGATGGAAACTGATTCAATCCAAAGGATTAAAATTTACTGGTATCCTATATTGAGTATTGTATTTTTGACACTCGCAACTCTTAAGCACTGCTGCAAAAGAATTAGCGGGTAATAAGGCTCATTGATGTTACAGATCTTCACCCCAAAATACCCACATTTTCCAAAAGAAGCGGATTCGTTTCGACTCATTTTTAACCAGATTTTTTATACTATGTCCCCAGGTCCATCCAAAAGGTTTTGTGTTTTCTGCTGCAAAGGCACCCAATGGACTGTACAACGGTGTCCTTTTGGAACAGGTCAGCTCAGAAAATGTTTAATACAAAGTTAAGAGAAGACACAAATGACGGCTGATTTGTGTCAGGGTTACGTACGGTAAGTAAAACCAAAACATTGGCTAAACTACAACCTTTCCATAGCACATTACTTTTTTCAACAGTTTTAACCTGGGATTTTTTCTATTATAAATGTTTTAAATGTTCTAAAAACAGTTAAAAAAAAACACAATATGAGCACTTTGTATTTGTTTTTATGGAACCATTTGTATTTACAGTATACAGGGCGGTTCAACACGCAGGCTAAAGATGCATGTCGGGGCAAGCTACCCTCGTGAATCTGATTTTAGTTCAACTCTGGTGGTGGCGAAAAAAAAGTTCCGCGTCCACTCGTGCATGACGCTCACCAGGATGTGACGTGGATGTCCTTCAGCAGGCTGGTGAAGCGGTCGGTCAGGGGAACACAGAGCGGCCCCAGCAGGTTGTCCCAGCTGGGCTGCATGTACTCACTGGCCCTGCGCTGGGCGTCACTCTCACAGCACATATACTCGTGGTTAGGAGTCACTATGTAGGGGATGAAATAGTAGTTTCCACTGGATGCCTGGAAGGAGAAAAGGGAGGAGGATGTTTAGTTTAACAAAGCCGAGGAAAAAAAGAGGACTCAGATCCCTCATAGTGTAAATACAGTATATTACGGCGATATATTGGATAAACACACATGCGGGATATTGATGCCGGGTTGTAAACGGAGTCCAGGCAGGAGGAGGTTGGTGTGATGGAGGGAGTGGGGATTAGAGAGGGCTTAATGAGGAGGATCAGTACACCGCCGAGACCAACACAAGTAATAAGGTTCACTAGGCTGTTAAATACCCACTGCAGCACAAAGTAGTGCACGACAAATACACTCTGCAACTCTATGTTATTGTTCCTCCTGCTTGTACGATCTCTTTTATTTCTTTTTCCTTCCTTTTCCTTTCTGTCCGCTGACAGTCCCCCGTTGTGGATTTGCCTTTCTCGGCAGGACAACACAATTCTTCTTCCACTTCTGTTTTTTTTTAGATTGGCTGGTTGAAAGCGTTTTGAGTCAGTCTGTGGATGTGTATTCTATACTGTCACAAACCCGCTTTCGTCGTTATATTTGGTTATAAGAATGGTACATTTTTTGTGAGGTGTCCCGTCCTATATAACGGGCGAACGAAAACTGAGAGGCAAGCGAGGGAGATGTCAGGCAACCGTAAGTCTCTATACGTCCATGCGCGTTCAACCAGGGGGGTGCAGGGCCGTTTAGGGAAATCTAAGTTATTAAACCAACGAACATAATAACCAATAAACAGACACGGTTGAAAACAGCCTCCTTGGCGAAGGTAAAAAAAAAATCCTTGTTGGCTCCACAGTTGCTCCAAATACTACAACTTTGTACAGAACTTTGGTGAAGACTTTAGGCACGTTTCCCCATTCATCACAAATTATGAGCTCCATTAGTTTTATTAGTTCATAAAAGGGAGGGGGGGGGGGGGGCAGAGCCTGTTTTATGTTCTATTTTCACCCTGATTTATTATTCTTATAAAATTAAGATCCCATCACTATCAAAATTATGTTTTGATGCAGAGTGTCCGCCATGTCCCAAACCCATTTTATCCCTCTTAGGCTTTGTGAGTTGCGCATTGTTAGGGGATTTAATTTGTTATTCACACAATATCCCATGGGGTAGTCAGTGTATTAAGCCCCTCCCCCGTGTTTGTTACTATTATTAGTCTTCGACAGAATCTCCCAGCATGCTTTGGTGCCGCGTGGTACCTACTTTATTGCGCAATCCAGAGCCTCTGTACTCTGGAGGCAACTGAACCCACGGAAAACCTACTGCCGGAGGACGAGTGGCCTACTCCACATACACAGACACATGCGCGCGCACACACACACACACACACACACACACACACACACACACACACACACACACACATAAACACACATGAACACAACACACGTACATTAAAAATCAGAATAGCCACTAATAATGCAGAAGTATATTTCAGGAGCCTGCCACACGTTTTAGCACTTGTCCCTGTGTGTGTGTGTGTGTGTGTGTGTGTGTGTGTGTATGAGAAAGAGAGAGAGAGAGAGTCAGCTTAATCATGTATATATTTATTCCTGCGTGCTTTTGTGTGTGAGGGGACCAGTAGCACTTGTCACGAGTAGTATTCCACAAATAGCACCAGACAGTGTGTGCACATAAATCACACTGAAACACACAAACAGACACACATGAACACACACACACACACACACACACACACACACAGAAACTTACTGTGTTTTTCTGCACCACCATGTCCTGTGGGGAGATAAAACGAAAAGCATGTAAGAATGAGTTCAGACAACAGAAGCACAGCGTGTACTCTCGTGTGTCTTGAGTTGCACGGCCGCATAACTGCTTGAAACAGCCAAGACGCACACACTCACGCTAGTCTGTAAATAATGTAGCGGATGACTTTGTTCTGGGGAGGCGCGGAGGAATGGCATCCACGAACTCGACCCACGGGAGAGTCAAAGAGGTGTGTGTGTGTGTGTGTGTGTGTGTGTGTGTGCGTGCGTGGGTGCGCGCGTACCTTCAGCGACTGGGCGGTGTCGGGGTCGGTGTCGTGGTACAGGATGACGTTGTTGGCCATGTCGAAGCTCTCCCTCACGCCCAGGTGGTAGAACAAGGACGGCTGGCGAAACACGTCGCTCATATCCACTACTGCAATGTCTGGACGGAGGCGGATTAGAAAGACGATGATGACAACAACAGTAACAGGTCTCTGAGGTCGCATTTCGAGTGCCGACGGGAAATCTCTCTCCGGTGCAAAGTTCAGTATTTTTCCAACACTCGCTTCTTGTTGAAAATTGCCTTTACTTCGCCATTTACTTGCATTTCCCAACCACTATGCCATCGGGCGATGATGCTTGGTCGTGTTTGGGGTCAAAGAAACCCCAAAATTCCCTGTTAGACCTCTAAGCTTATAAAACTCCAATAACAGAACCTCGCATAGACTTTTTTTTAGTCTTAGTGCCGCATAAAAACTTCAAACACAGATACAGAGCAAATAAAAATCCATTGTACTTAACCACGTTTTACAGCAAGGGCTCACTGAGGACCCCAAACAAAAGTAACACATCATCTTTGACGAGGGTACCCGATGACAAGTGAAGGAATCCCCAACGTTATTAAAGTTGACTTAGAGGGAACACGAACGTCTGTATCAACATTCCCAGCAAACCATCCGGCAGCTGTTGCGAAATTTCTATAAAAACACAAACATCAACCTCAAGGTGGCGTTAGAGGGAAAAAGTTATCAGAATTCGTCGTCTGGGAACCGTGAATGACTGTACAAAATGTTCTGCCGCTCCATTAAGTCGATGTTGATGTGACGTTTTGGGGGATAAGGGGAAAACTTTGACCTGCTGGGTGGCACTGGATGAAAAGTCAGGGGGACACCAAAGCAATTAGGATTCATCCGCTGGGCACCGTGAACGTCTGCGCAGGACTTCACGGCAACCCCATCCAATAGCTGTTGAGACGTTTCTCTCGAAACCACAGCTGTCAGCCACACGGCGGCGCTGGAGGTAGAAATGTGGGGAACATATTTCAAGCGGTGGACCAACGGACCGAGATTCCATATAATTCGTGCCTTTCGGTGCCAGACCTATCAACAAGCAAAACATATCCTATCCGGCAGACGACGGCTATAGATTTTGTGGCTGGGTTTAGCCCAACCAGTGCGATTCTTCCCTTCAAGCCAGAGCCGCCCGGCCTACGGCGTTCGCTCAAACTAAAACGTCCATCCGAGTCGGTGTCGTCTTCGGCGGCGGCGTGGACGGCATCACACAAGTAGCTGGCATTGAAAGACGTTTCGGAGAGGAGGAGCTCTGGTTTCACTGCCCACCCCCACCCCCCCCCGATCGGAGCGGGGGCCATAAATAAGGGGGGCCGGCTTCTCCGGATGAAGCCAGAGGGAATATTTATTCTGAGCCAGTAGAGTCTTTGGGGTTGTACGGGGTCACATTACTAGTTGTGGTGACGCCAGCGTAAAGCAATGTAAGTAATGTCCTTTTTTTGCAACAGCAGTCACCAGTGAATCCGCGAATCAGCGGTGAAACACGCATAATAAACCACATGAACAGCAGGACACCGTCAGTTATCATTAATTATAAAGGGTGAACCTCGAGCATCGACCGTAAGAAGACGGAGGGTCATCATTAAATGATGGCGACAATGAGCAACGAGCAAAAGTACGAGATAATATTATGGGGCAGTATGATAAAAAAAAAAAATTCAACACTAATGAGTGTAAGTTGTCCGTGAATTGTGCGTGCATGTGGGGAGGCACGTGCTAGTAGTGTGTGAGATAAGATGGCGTGCGTGAGGGTAAGTCTGATTTGTGGCCCCTGCGGCGTCCCGTACAAACTCGTGCGTGCCCCAGAGTTTTCTAGTTTGTTTAAGTTTACGGTTCAAGGTTATCCTCAGGATAGTAATGACATAATAGACTTTTCACAACTATAAGATTTTGTATCTGACCAGCATGGGTTTGGTGTTTGGTGGCGCACGTACGCACACACACGGATACACACACACACACACACCTGCATCGTAGAAACTGTCCAGCACTGATGTTTCCCCAAAGTCCAGCCTCCCGAAGGTGACGGTGGTGAGCAGGGCGCTCTCCGAGTCGCAGGCCCTCTGCAGAGACTGCAGCGCTCCGGACTCCGGGCTGCTGGCCATCACCGCCTTCAGCCCGTCGTTCAGGACGTACACGACCCGCAGGGAGCGCTGCTTGAACGGCGGACTCGGGCTGGCCACCTCGCCCCTCTCCCGGTCCCTGTCCCGGTCCCGCTCCACCACGCTCACCCCCTGGGACGAGTGCTCCCCTCCCATGTCGGCGACCTGCGCGCTCTGCCCCGTTTCCATGGCGAGAACCCCGGGGACTGTTTGTGCCTTTTCACCTTCCTGCTCCGGTTACTTGCCACCTTCTCCCTCCCGCTTAATTCCTTTATCCTGTCTTCTCCTCCGCCCTGTCCTCCGCGCCGCTCGCTAGTTGCGCACCTGTCGTCGCCGGAGAGGAGCGCGTCTGAGTTTGTCCCCCCGCATCCCCGCCTCATTAACTCACATCATCTGCCGATTATCTCGCACCAGGAAGCCCGCTTCCTTCCAGACTGGATCCGACTAGATCCCCGAGAGAGAGGAAGGAGAGAGGGAGGAGAGAGAGAGTAGGCGGGGGGGGGGGGACAAAAAAAAGGCATCCAGGAATTAAGTGATTCTCTTAAATTTGGCTCTCGCCTTCAGCCTAAGTAGGTTGGAGGTTTCCCACGGGGGGAGTGTTTATATTGCAGGACACAACCAGGTCCTGGTCTCAGTGTTAACGTCGAGTCTCTGTCAGGTTGTCTAAATATAAATCTGTGTCCTTCTGGTCCCCTCCCTTACGCGCGCAAAGTTATTCTCAGTAATGTCCCCCTAACAGCAAATGGGTTCTGCAGAGGGATGATATCTACCCCCCCCCCCCATCAGTTATTTATTGCCCAGAATCAAGTCTCACTATCTGGTATGATGCCCATACTTCTGCTCACCGTGCCCCCCCCCCCATTTATTTCCGAACATATCGCCTCAAAATGTCAGATAGCCAAAAAAAAAAAAAAAAAACGTGGAGTAACGTGTTGCAGTTTACACGCTGCACCTGCATCGGGTCAAGGCCACGTCGCCTCGGCGGCGGGGAACTCTCCATTACGCACCGGTGACACGTGCCAATGCCGGACCGGACGGACTGCCAGAGGTCACACTCTGACGGAGGGGACATGTGCTGGCGGGGGCCACCGCGGCCACGGTACAGGCAGGGTTTCGACGTCTCTCACTAGCACCGAATTGCCATTATCGTCCCTTTTCCCCGTTGGTGTGACAGAGTGGTGACAGAAAATAAGCAGGATATTTACAGTAATCACCTCATTTTATCCGGATGAACTAGATAATTGCTTTGCCAGTTGTGATAGGTGAGGATAAAAAAGTTAAATGAGTTAAAAAAAAATAATATCACTGATTTTTGCGAGTAAATGCATCCAGCATAGGTTGCAGCAAACCTATTAGGTGGCGTGGGTGAAAGCACCCTTCAGTAAAAAAAAAAAAGGTGGGGGGGGGGTTGTGTCCCAAATCCAGCTGCCTTGACAGCATCGAATCCGATTCTTTCCTAAAAGTACAGGAACAGAGGCGCTACAACTTTCTGCTCGGGGTCTCCAGCTGTTGGCTCCTGTGCAACTGAATCAAGGCTTTCTAGTGGGAATGCAACACCATGGTTTTCTACCACGTCTCCCTTAAACCTGCAGCAGCTGATTTGTTGTTGTTGTTGTTGTTGTTGTTGTTTCGGCCACTTGGGGGCAGCAGAAAACAACAAAAACCCCAACTCGTGGGGAACTCGTCAGCAAACAGTTGCCTATGTACGCATCCAGCGGTTATGGAGCAACGTTATCCCTGATCCGGAGTCGCGTTTCCATCTCCACCCGATGAACGACTGTCCCTTCAAGCTCTTTTTTCCAACTCCCGACAGAAATATCTGGCTCTCCAGCTGCTAAATGCTCCACGGTGTTCGCCGGCCGGTTTTAGGGACTGTGTCGGGTTCGAAAGGCCCTATGAAGCTCCATAAAACCAAGGGAAGCCGCAGGTTCAGATGGCAATTCTCTGTAGGCTCATCACGACTACACCTTTCCCCGTTGTCATTTCACACATTGCACTTAGAAAAATATCAGTTAGAGCCGCTTTAGATACGTTTTGGATAGCAACGGAGTCGTTGATTTAAAGGGGCGCTTGGCTGATTTTTTTCGAGTGAAGTTCGGTTGACTTGCCACAAGGAGTTCTACGCAGCCTCTGAAAAAAAAAAAAAAACCATTTGCATCCTGTCTCTCAATGTGGCTCTGGATGGTGGAGCAGTTCAAAGTTTGAAAAGACAACTCTTGAATTTCAAGACTTGAAATTTTCATTAGAAAAAAAAACCTCCATTTCAAACTGGAGGCGTGGGGTTTAAAGAAGCGATCGTTTGGGAGTGTCCAATGAAAGTTGCATTATGGGAAATACTAGGGACTCAAAATCTGGGACATCTAGCCGTTTGCTGCAGATATTTCGACCTTTTTTTTTTTTCTTACACCTGTCTCTCATAAGTCCCCCAACTTTAGAGCGTGGGAGTGCGATACAAAGTCGCGTGGCGCCTCATGCTACGTCACCCTCCGCTGTCCCTGTCCTGGTTCCGCTTTTTCTCACCGGTCCGACACTTTCAAAAGGGTTTGCTCACACTTGCGTGCATCAGGTTTAGCTCATGGGGGTCTGTGTCTCTGTAGAAAGAGGCTCCGGGGAATCATGCAGCCGGCATGACAAACTGCTCTGTGCTGCAGTAGTGAAGCTGATTGTCCTGGCGTCTTGTTCCACGTATTCAGGGTTTTCAATCTGTTTTTTTTCTTTTGTTGTTTTTTTCATCTCTAAATAATGTTGGTGCATTAATTCTGAAGGGATTTGTGCGGCGGGGGTCAAGACTGAATCAGGACTTTCACTTCTCCTTTCGTTCACTCGCACCTTCGGTGACCTGGGAGCACATCTAGTTCCCATCTGTCACGCGCGTATACGGTGCTCGATGAGGGTCGTTCATGCAGGAGCAGCAGTTAGTTGAATAAACGGCATAAGGAGCAACACAACGGAACAAAAATGCTCCTATATACAGATGTACTGTATTTGAAAACACATTTTACCAGCGAGACAATTCAAACATTTTGGTCACTTTTTAAAATAAAATACACACGCATACAGTACATAATAGCATCTTTATTACACTGAAATATAAAAGTATATATATTTATCACTATCCTGGAGAGAAAGGACCAAGTCAAGAAAACAACTTGTAGCCTCAGTTGTAGCAGTTTTCTCGTTGTCATACGAAAAAAAGAAAGAAAGAAAGAAAGAAAGAAGAAAGAAAGAAGAAAGAAAGAAGGAAAGAAAGAAAGAAAGATTTGGAGTCAAACAGGAAGGCCACAGTGACAGGTTGCCATAGATTCTGTGCACATATATGGAAAGGAGGCAAACAGCCGTACATACATGCTACCACACATACGCACATGCACACACACAACGCACATTTTTATCGTCCTTTTACCTGTGAGGACTTTTCACTTACTACATTCCTTAAGCCCCCGCCCGTAACATTAACCTTCGCCTGCTGCAAAAAAAAAGGGCACCAGAAACATCAGGTGCGCGTGGATCCTGTTCTTAGGTTTTGGGATGAGATGCGACCAGCACAGCTTTTTTTTTTATGAGTCGCGGTACAAAAGTGCAAAAGCAGAAAAGATAAAGTAAAGTTTTTTTTTTTGGTCCAGAAGTTAATACTCGTGACTATCATAGATAGGTGTGTTCGTGTAGTGACACGTACTCTTCACAGGATAAAATTTGACGCCTGGCCAGCCTGGACTCTGTGAAAAGGTAATAAAATCAGCCTACGCGCACCTGTGACCCTCAGCAAATGCCACGTCATATCTCCTTCAGTTTCAGCGCTACAAACGCCAACGTGCAAAAATGGTAGTTTGAGGCTTCACAAGGGGAATTTGCCCCGACGAAAGCAGTGACTTGTCCTCACTATAAAACCACAAATTGACATTTTCCAACAAGTTAACTAGTAGTCAGATTTCGTTACTTTTGCACAGCGTAGCTGTTTCCCTGTTTCCAGTTTTGTCCTATTTAGCATAGAGAGGGATACCATTCTTCTCATCTAACTCCCTTCATGACAGCAAAAGTGTATATCGCAGAATGTCAAACTATTCCTGTAAATAGAACCTACAGTATCAGTAACTTGCCACGTTGGTTGGATTTAATTAAACCGATAGAGGGAAAGGGTCCTGATGTGCTTGTAGTTTCAACCTCCCAAGAGGTGGAATATTTGACTGCAAGTTAAAAAAAAAATCGTGACACTAAGAAGAAAAAGGAATTGGGAAATATGTCCGCACGCCAGTGCTGTTAATGGCTGATGCTTCGAAATCACCCGCCTGCAGTGTAACATAGAAGCACCAAGCGCAGTGTGTCCAGGAAATGAAATCTTAATTTAAATAATGCGCCTCAGCGTCGGGGCTTTTGACCCTAGCCCCCAAATCCAAACCTTGATCCAGCCTGTTGGAGAAATCAGGACCGGCCAGAATGACCTCACTTTGCAGGCCCGAAACTACAGTCCTCACATGGATGGAAAATAAAACACGCACACACACACACACACACACACACACACACACACACACAGATAAGATGCAAAGGCCGCAGAGTGGACACAGAACAGCACAGAGGTTGTCTGAACCAGCCGGGCTACGGAGGTCGAGTCCCAAGTTTTTCCTTCACACTCACAAACGAAAAGTACCAGTGAGGGTCGCCACGGCAACAGCGGCTCCGCCCAGTCGTTCTGCAGTTGTGGCAACACACAGCGACAGGCCGCGGCCTATCCGTACCGGGGGCATAGCGAGCTCCGATAAGATAGCGGTAAACTGAACAGAGAAGCCTCTTTGAAAGAAATATAAAGTAAACACAGGATAAGGCGGCGTCAGGAGGGGGGGGGGGGGAGGTGGCTGATTCCATGGTGCTGAAACGTTGCTGATGGCGACCATGATGATCGATTTGGCACAAACTTTGTCGTGGCCGAAGTGTCTCGGCCAACGGTGGAAACGTTTTCAAAGGATGGCCTCCGAGGTGGTGATCAGAGTGCGCCGATGCTGTAGTCTTTATTTCGACAGGTTCTTCTTTATGTGCTCTACTTCCATCTGTGAAGCAAACGCACAAATAGTCAAGACATTTATACATGTAATGTTGTTTTTTTTCTGCCTTTTCCTTGTCCGGATTTGACTCTTTATTCTGTTTTATCGGCTGTTTTTCAATCTCTTCCGGACATTAGCATTACTACAGGATGCCGTGTCATTTTTAGGAAGCGTTTTCATCTTTGATTAATCCGTCTCTTATTTTTTTCAATTCTTTGGTCTGTTAAATGTCAGGAAATAGTGAAAAAGCCCGTCACAAAGCCCAAGTTACTTCTTCAAAATGCTCTATTTGTCCAACACTTTAAAACCCTAAAGTATTAAACTGAAAAAAGCAGCAAATCCTCACATTTTTTTTGTCATTTTGCTTGATAAACGACCCAAATTAAAAAACGACTAATTGCTTCGCTACTTATCATTTTTATTTGGAATTTTGCATGAATTTTATCCCACACACATCAGTAATATTCTTCGGCTACCTACAGTATTGTCCCGTGTTTTACTGTGCCGTGGTACTGATTTAAAGGTGCTCTGGGGAGTTATCTTGTAAAAAAAAGCAAAGTTACGTTTACATTCGGTGTTTCACATCGAAACACATTATGTGTATCCCGTAGGTCTGAACTTCTTTCCTCGTAAAACATTTGCAAGAGCGATTTTTTAAAATAACTTGTAAATCCTGTATTGTTTACATCCACGTCAGCTTGGTAGCAGTCTTCTTCTTTCCCTGCTTATGATGGCGCATTACCGCCACCTGCGGATCAGTCGAAGAGTGGAAAACAGGAATATGTGTTGTGTCATCTGCGAGATAAACAAAGCAGCCCCGTAGCGCCACTACAGGTCAAAAGGCTCCACAGGGCACTTTTAATAATCCAGTCAACATCTGGAATAGAATGTGTGCGTTAGATTAGGTTAGATTAGATTTAATTAGATTAATTAGATTCATCCATTTTCAGGATTTGTAGGCTAAGAAAAAAGCCAGCGTAGTACATATAAACCTAAACAGAATAAATATATCAATCACTGGTGTATGTAATGAACAAAGAATTATTGTTATTCTTGGGGTGCTAGATCAGATTTTTAGTTCTTTTAGTTCTTTTTTTTAGTTCATTTCTGGGGCATTTCTCCTAAAAAGCTAAATAAACGAGTAAACTAACATAAACCCAATATATATAGTAAAGTACTTAAACATTGATAATAAATACTAAGATTTCTATTGTTCATTTATTCACTTGTTTCCAATCATTTCTAAACTTGCTACATAAACTCTCCCGCCCTCCACTCCTTTATGAGTCTCACCTGTAAACTAACGCGAATCTTCTTCTCCTCGTCCAGCGCACCGGCCAACTGCTTCATCTCCTGCCTGAAATACGCAAAAACCCATCAGCCTCGTGACGTACGACAAAAGCCCAGACGCGGGCTGTTCGTGCGGTGCGGCGCACGCGCTCACCTGTGCTGGCTCTTCAGCAGCTCTATGGAGGTCCTCAGGTCTCTCAGCTGGCTCCTGAGTTCCTCCAGTGTCTGGGGGCTCAGGGGCGAGTGCCGGAGCTCGGGGGAGGGGCTCAGGCCCGAGGATGAGGACGGGGAGGCGGGGCGATGGCCAGAGTTTGGCGGGGTCAGGACAGAGGGCTTGGTGGGAAGTGATGCTTTACTGTCGGGCGCCTAACAAAAACACAGATCAATGATTTGAACCATCTAGGAATTATTATATTTCCCCCTCACATCCAAGGTCTAACCTGGTGGTTCTGTTCTGCTTTTGTGCTTCTAGCTAAGACAGGAAATCCAAATTGCAGCAAAGGGAGACAAAAAGACCTTGTGGTGAGACTGTTTTCCCAACTGGGGTATTCCAAGGTCAAAAAATTAGCTTTCAGTCTCAATTTTTAAGTCAACACAGACAAAAGGGCTCAGAAAAATGGAAATCTGACATCTACAACGGGGCAAACTCTTACATTTTAAGACTCTAAGTGGCTAAAATAGTCAAATAAATCAAGAAAAAGTTACATTTTCCTACTGCTTACTGGTGGTTATTGAACTCTTGTCATTTCCAGCAACAGTACTGATCATGTGTCACTTATCTAATGTGATATCTAACATTTGCCAACAAATACTGGGTAGAGTGCCGAGAGTGTCAGGAAACAACAGGATATGCAGAAATGAGAAAATCTGTGGTGTGTTGCCCTCTGCTGGAGGAAATAAATAGTACGACGAGAATCGGTAGAGGTGGTGGTCGTACGGAGATGTTGGGAACTCCTTTTCTCAGGGAAACGTCCGCCGATCTGGTGGAAAGAGACTCCGGCTCCTCCTTCCCTCTCTCCTTCTCCTTCCTGTCCTCCAGCGTGGGCGAGTCCAGGTCGGTGCCGGACAGGGAAGCCTGCCGCGGAGAGACAGACGGGGAGAAAAACATGTGAGACGACCGTGCTGGTCTTATTGTCGGGGTGTCCTCTGCTGATGACTTTCATTTTCCTCAGCGGGTATAAATGGAACTGCCGACTACACAGGGGACGGTAATCGACGGCCAGCCATTCGCGACAGAAAAATAAACGACTTACTCGAAATAAAAATGCAATCCTGACAAAAAGCTATCAGGAAATGCACTTCGGTTTTCGTCAGCCATGAAAGTTAAGCGGTAGTAAGTATTTTGGAGAGAGCACAGTCAGCTGAGCTTCATATTAATCAACAATAGAAATGAGTTTTCCCAAACTCACTCTTGTTGCTTAACCATCTCTCAGAGCAATACTTAGCAATACTGAGGATAATATTCTATGAAGACCTAATACACTGGGTTCTGTAAACATTAGTAACGGACTGAGCTACTGTATCTGCCTGAGACTTGAGCAGCTGTGGACCAGTCCTATTTGACCTGTATGCAGTTTGTACTATATACTAATGTTCATGGTGAACTGTTTTTTGTGCTTAGTGTACAAAAAAAAAAAAAATATCAGTGTACCTCACCCGTCTGGACTATGATTGCAAATTAGAAACAACACTATTGAGCTTTTTCCAATATTTCAAATGTTTTCTGTGATTGGCCTTTTGTTCTAGGGCTGAAACAACTAAGCAAGAAATAGATTGGTCGACTGACCGACAGCGAATCAACACCTATTTTGATTACGGACCAATGACTGAAGTTGTTTATAGAGCAATGCTGAACATTTGCCGGCTCAAGCTTCTCAAATATGGTGGGTTTTTTTTCCGCCTTTCTATGTTTTGCCTCACAGTAAACTGAATATCTAAATAACCACACGGACTGTCGGTCTAATGGAGAATACAATCTCGAGACGTCATTTTGGGCTCCTGAACTGGCGACGTGGATTTTTTTCACTATTTTACAGTGAATAGTGATGAGTATTTCTAGGCTAAACAATAATTCAAATAACTGAAAAAACAGTAGATTAATCAATAATGCAAATATTCATACCCAAAAATCAAAGGTTTTCATATGGACACTAATCTTTTCTTTAAGTATATTTAATTTTGTCACATTTCCAGCACGAAAACACTACACACTTAGAACCTGCTCAAAATTACTTTGTAGTATGGAAGAGGGACACAGCTACGGATCCTCTGAGAGGGTCAAGACCTCTCGAAATATTATGAGTAAGGTGGCCGATGGGCACCCTCCACAAAAAGCTCCTTTGTTATTGGCTGACTGCTAACACACTCACAGGTGTGATGATCTGTGAGCGAGGCCGGCGGTCTGTGACTCTCGGCCGCGACGCCGTCGGGTGGCTCAGTTTCTCCGCCGACGAAACCACGGCGTCCAGGTCCACATCTGCACAGACACACATATCACAGAAAACACGGGTTTCTCAGCAGGCGGAGTGCCGCGCGCAAAGAGAGAGAGCGCTCTGACAGTTACCGAGGCACCATTTCCTGACTCTCAGCGGTGGACGCTCCCGTCAATCACACTCACCGGTGTCATGTGACCTGTCAGGGGCAGAATCTGGTGTCGAAGCCCTGCCCTCAGACTTGGGGCTTTCACACCTGAGCGGGTAAACCATACAACAAACATTAGGCTCCAGACGCTCAGGGATGTACGGATGTTTTCCGAGAGTGTGTGTGTGTGTGTGTGTGTGTGTGTGTGTGTGCGAGCGTGTACTGACGCTAGAGGGGGGGGTCTCTCAGGGCGCCGCGGGGGTTGGGAGGAAGAGGAGCAGCTTGTCTTTGGGGGGAGGGGTTTCTTGGGAAGGAGAGATGGGAGGGAGGGCTTGGGGATGTCTGCGACCTTCACCTCTTCACCTACACACCCATACACACACACACAATAATACAAAACACATGGATATTCAAGGGGGAAACAACAAAAAAACAGGTTTACAAGACATATCAGACATAAACACACACATGGAGAAGGTATAATGTGCGACTCAACAACTTAACACCCAACACACGGACATTTATAATAAGGTGAGGGCGAGGCAGAGGGAGCAGAATGACGACGGCGTGAGCTGCAGCGGCGGAAATGGAATAGATCCGACCCGCGAGGACTGAAGCGGGTCAAATGAGCATGTTAACGAATAACAAAAGAAGGAGAGGAAGAAGAGGAAGAAGAAGAAAGGTCCGAAGGCGCCCAAGGCTGCAAGAACGGGAGGGAGAGAAGCTCAGAGAAAAAAAAAAAAATCAGAGGGCTAAAGAGGACAATGAGGCTGAGGATGGTGGCAGCAGTGGTGTTTATGAGTAGTCTGTTTTTGTTCTGTGAGCATGCATGGGATTCGGTCTTCCATTGGGAATCGAACTGTTTGATGGTTTTACACTTGTTTAAGAAGAAATTAAGATCATTTTTGTGTAAGCCCTTTTTACTGCATGTATTTGAAAACTGCACATTATCGTGATAAAAAGTGTTAGTTCGGACTTATTTTCTTGATCGTAATATTTTCAAAATGTTTACTTTCTCACAAAACTGCATCTTAGGACCATTTGAGAATCTCCGCCTTCAGTTTTGAACTTTATTAAGTGGATTAAATGTTTTAAAACTCTGAGTAAAGTCAGCTATTCCTGACTTACTGGGGTTAAACGATGTGTGTGTGTGTGGTGTTTTTAGATATCACTGTTGAGTCAATTGTGAAAGCTTTGTACTGAAAACCCTTTTTTCTTTTTTGTTCGTTTAATTATGAAACTGCATAGACCTTTTTTCTTTTTTTTCTCCTTATGGGCCTGTATTTACACAATCTCAGTCTCCCCTCCCTGAGTTTGCGTTTGTTTACTTACTCAACCCCCCCCGTTTTTTTTTTTTTTTTTTTGCTTTTCTTCCTTGTGTTGTTGGCATTTTTTTTTCCCTTTTCCCCTTTGCCATTTGCTATATTAATTAAATGCTGGATCCAAATAATGAAAATAATGTATTGTTTTGTATTATTATGGTATAATGAGACAGTTGGAAGTTTTTTTTTTTGCACTAGCAGTAATGTTGGTGCCAGTTAGCGCCAAGTGTAAAGCCACGGTGCCCATCGCTTCCTGTTGCACACAGGCTGATGGTGATACCACTTCTTCAATCAAGGCTTTGTTCCTCCGCTTTTACAAAAGAGGACGAACATGCTGCAAGCGATTTCTCTACTAGTGTTCCACTCGTTTCGACAAGAAGCTACCGCATGTTTAGCTCCATTAGTGAAACTGAAAAGCGCCACCATTGTCCTGTTTTTGCTCTGAAAAGGAATCTCTCTCTCCCTGTGCCGAAGGAATCCGGCAGATTTAAAGCTGGATTGTTTCAATTAAGCATGTTAGTTGGCTGTGAGTTGCTGCAGGAGCTGCAGGCTGAGGTGAGTCAAAGCAGGCCAGAGTGGGGCGAGTGGGACCGGGCCGGTCTAAACTGTACCTCGATCTTGGTCTCTCTGGGGAAGATACTCAGGCCGCTCAGGAGGAACCTTCTTGGCCTCCGACTTTTTCTCTACAGGTCAGAATTGACAGGTTTCTGTTTTTTGGGTTTGTTTTTTTTGTTTTTAACCTGTCTCTCTTTCTCTCTCAGAGCATACAAACACGAGAGAGCGGAGAAGAAGAAATGTTAAGTGTTACCTGTGGTGTGTTTGGCTGAAGGTGCACTGGGTGGCGGCGGTTTCTTTGGCCTCTGGAAACACAAACAGACGCAGGAACATTTCAAAAAACCCTTCAAGAATCTAACATTTCTCTGAGACTCTCTGGCCTTCAAGCATCACATCAAACAGACAGTTTTTGCACGTGTCGAGGTGCCAAAATTACCTCTTTCTCAACTTCTAGCAGCTTGACAAAGTTGTCCGGAAAGACGCCTTGCCTTCCCCCAATCTCCCCCATCCACCATCCTGCATCGGCGCAGTCCTGGACAAAAGAAAGGGTTCAGTGCTTGCTATGTGTATTTAGTCTGCGCCTGGGTGCAAATCAGGTTGTTTTTTTTTCTGACTAACCAAACGATGCAAACATACAAGCAGACACACCCACATATAAGCCAAGTTACGCGTACAAACACACCGACTCACCTTGGTGATAATGTTGATGATCTCCCCCTCTTTGATCGTCAGCTCGTCTTCATTTTGTGCTTCGTACGGAAAGAGAACTTTACACTGCTCCCGCCCTGACAGCCAATCAAATCAAAGACAAAGCCAGACAAGCCCTAATGAGCAAAACTATGTATAAAATTATATATATAAAACAATAGGGTAGGGAAGGTTTTGGTGAAGAACTGAAGGTATGACATGAACTGTGTGACTTTTTCTGTGAGAGACGTTCCATAATCAAGGGTCATCTGCAAAATGCCCGCATTTTTCATGAAAGAGCAGACTCCTTTAAGCAGATTTTCACCCCCTGAGTCAAAAGCTGTTGTGTTTCCAAACGCAATAAGCTGAACACACTGGCCACCACGGTTTACAGTAAATAAAGTCTTCCCTGCGGCAAGGACAGGTCAGGAAATCTTTCAGTACGAGAAAGTGGAGAAAAAGGGGAACAAACGCTCCAACAGGTAAGATACAGAGTAACGTTTGACCAGGCTGAAAAGCGGCTTTTCGCTGCCTTCCCTGGTCGAAAGTTTCAAGTCTGTTTCACCGCCAACCGCACCCTGTGGTGATACACTTCTACATCAGTGCAGCAAGGGGAGAAGTTAAACCAGTGAAGGTCAGCAAAAACTAAATTTTCAGGTGTCCTTGATTTACCCTTTAAAAAAACGAGAATTAAATAAATTCGCAAGGCTCATCTTGCAATTGCAAAGATTTTTTTACACAAATTTTTCTATCATTTCTGCCATGTTTTTGCGTTCTTTAATATTCACAATACAAACCGGTCATTTCCTTAGCTCGTCTAGAAGTAAATTCTGAAAATAACGATGTATAAACATTGTGTATTCAGTTAGTTTGAGTGCACAAGAATGAGATACAGTACTCATAATCACGCTGTAGCTCGTCTTTTAGAACATTTAGACTTTTATACAATGGTACAGACCTTTTTTCTATGATAAATTCAAGACAAGTAGAAGATCATTAAATGATCCCCTGGTGACACTCTTTCAATATCTGATAACGTACATCTAGCTGTGTGGTGGCTTTGCACATTTTAGCCAATTAACCACAAATCGCGCACGGCAACACACTATCAGATTCGCTTTATTCTTCACAAAATCTCCCTAACGGTTGCTGATTGTTTGCCCTCCGTGTTTGATTTCCCCTCCACCACGTCGGGTCCGTGCCATGCTATCTCGCATCCGACTCCCAAATCTCGCATGTCGAAACCTTCCGCGTGCACCCGAACGCACCAGCGAGGAGGCATTTCCAAAGCGGCGCCTTGTCACAGCTCTGCTACAATATTGTGATGGTAACAAACAATACTGTGTTACAATGAAAGGAAGTCTTTTATATGAAACGCAGGAAATGATCTGAAAACTATGGTATGCTTTCAAAAACAGTAGGAATAAAATGTAATGTAAAATATATACAGTTCTAAAGTAAATCAAATATAATATATACACAGCAGCTGTGTAGTTGTTTATAACCTTGTATAAGTTTGTTATGTCACACATATTTTGTTTAATATTGTGTTTTCTACTTAGGTGCATCAGAAAGTCTAAAACAACTGTCGAACGCCTCAATCTATTCGACGCCGTGCTGTTAACTTCTTACCTTTGGCTTTGCTGTCAGGTTCAGTCTTCATGGTTTCCGGGGCACCGCCTGCTGCTTTCCCCTCATTGGCCTGATTGATGAACAGGTGGGAGAAAAACTCTTGAGTTTCAGACACTTGTATGCATTTAAATCAAAACTCACCCCCGGATACACTTAAACCTACAGTAGGTGTCATAATCCTGTAATCAGTTTCGCAGCTTTTTGTTTTTGAGGTAACCTCCCTGGCTCACTCTGGGACTTCCCGAGCTTACCGTGTCGACTTTCGACAGCCCCTCCAGAGTGACCGTGACCTGGTTCGATGCAGTTGTGGTCGGCACGGAGCTGGAGAGCGTGACAGCGACACGTTCGCTCGCTAAAGACACCGACATGTCTGCACCTTTTGCAACAGATTTTTTTCTCCCTGTGTGATCACTGAACGGTGCCACGAAATTGGGGAATCTAGCTACTAACTTCAGTTATAGAAGCAATTCAGCATAACATCTTTGCTTATGTTCGGCCAACAATTAGCTGGGGTTACAAGTAAAACAAGAAAAGATTCACCGCCCTAAAAAATGATCTCAAAAATACAAAATTGCTACTTTCATTGGTGAACAGAGCCTCTCATGTATCGACATTACATTTGAGCCACAGAGCTAGGCATCCAATTATCTGAAAAATAAATGCCCCTTGAAAATACAGTCAACTGCTGCTCGGTTGATAAGATTTTTAACCCGTTTCACAAGTTGCTTCTGTTTTTTCCATATCGAAACTAAGTTGGCAGTCTGAAATGACATCTCCTTGCACCATGTGTACACTGTGAACCAGAATAAACAAAACCTAGTGTGTGGCTGGACTGTCCTTTATCTGTTTGCTTCTCTCCTACTGTCTGTGCTCACGTACACGGTATTTTAATACGACCGAATTCCCAATAAAGCTGTTCTCAATTTTGCATTTGTATTAATTATTACCCCCCTACCTTATTCTTTATTATTCATTATTTTCTGCTTATCTGGATCCTCATTAGCCATTAAATGGTTCTTCTTCTTCATAACAATAAAAAAATGTTTATTATTTCACGAGTATAGGCAACATGTTAGCCACATTAGCAGCTCTGTGAGGCTATTTGAGCTAAACGCTAATGCTAGCATGCTAACACGGACACAGTGAGATGGCTAAAATGCGGATGTTGGGCCAGTATAATGTTTACCATATTAGATTAGCATGCTAACATTAGCTAATTAGCACTAATCACAAAGTACAGCGTAGGGTATTTGGCAATAAGGTCAGAGGGGCTCATCCTCTGGAGACCACGAATGTATGCATAAAATTTTATAACAATCCATCCGATAGTTGTTGAAATATCTCAGTCTTGACCGAAATGGTAGACCGACCGACCAACTGACATTACCGACCCTGGAGTAACGCTGCTAGCATGGCATAAAATCAAAAGTAATTCAAGGGGGGGGGGGGACTAGCCAAACCGAATCTGGCAAAAACGAACTAAGTCCAAACATGAAAAGGTAAAAAATAAAATCAAAAACAAAAACAGACTTTCACAATAACAACAATCAAATTGAAATAATCGCTTCTCTCCAGAGAACGGCAGTGTCCCTCAGCTCCAGTCTAACCAGCTAATTAGAGAGGATGAGATTGGATTTAGCACAAAAACCAAACATGCTGGCTTGATGGTGAAGTGTGTGCATGCCTGTGTGGTGTGTGTGTGTGTGTGTGTGTGTGTGTGTGTGTGTGTGTGTGTGTGTGTGTGTGTTTGCGTGCTTGTGCAGCGTAGGCTGTGTAAAGGAGCCGTTGTTTTCTGGCTGGAGTGGATCCCTCGACACTGTTAGTGGAACCCGGGTGGCTCTTCCACAGGAAAACCCACACACACACACACACACACACACACACACATATATACACTCTTATTCACAGGGCCCGGTCTGTCCTGAGCACACACACAGCTCTGTTCTGTTCGGCCGAGAGAAAAAAAAAAAAACCCCGCCGCCTCCCCCGCCAGCTTCTCTCCCCTCCCTCCCTAATGAGACCCATGTGGTCTCATCATCATTACAACATCACAGAGGGTATCACATGCTGCTGAGCCTCGTACAGGCAGTAGCGACTGACAAGCAAGAGCTTATTGATGCCGGTGGTGGGTATTTTTAGGACTCAGACAACTTTCAATTTCAAAAGCAAAAGTGTTGCAGTGGTTCCCTTCAGAGTCCTTTCTCTCTTAGGCTGGAGGTACCTTGCATCAACCCCAAGCTGCATTTAGTGTACATCCTGTTGATTTAGTGCTGCGTCACTGTGAACCAACTCTCCGCCCGCAGATTAAAATGTGACCAGAGGCAGGAAATTCAAACAGGAGTAAAAGCCTGCATGGTGTGAAACAAACATTATCTAACCTGAGGAAAGTGCTGGATCCGTCTGGCCTGGCGCTTTCAGGTTTTTTATTTTTATTTTATTTTATAAATATATTTTTTTTTAATTTAAGTTGTCTGCCCTTTTCTTGTTTCGAGCATCGCATTAAAGTGCAGGAAACACAAGATTATGGGTCACAGAGAGAGACACAGTTCTCAGAAATTAAAAGCATCTTGTTGGCCAACTGGTTAATGAGGTACTACAGTGGTCTAGTGTTGCACTTCCACAATCTTGGGGAATTCACAAGAGACAGATTTGAAAAAGAAAAAAGAAAAAAAGAGAACGGTCGAAATCTGCGCAGCAGAGGCCGCAACGTCCTGAATTTCACTCCCTAAATGGGGCGAAGCTCCAAAAACACTGTATCCTACATGTTCCAATGATGATCCAAGTCACTTTCTGTCAGTAAATGTGAATGCTTCAGTAAAGCATTCACATTTGATTAATTATTAGGTTGTTGCGTACGTTTTGCCTTAACGAGCCGCTGCCCCGCCTAAAATAGCAAACTCAGGTGGTGTCAAGGCTGAGTGACTCTGACTCACCACGGAGACAAAAAACCTATGGAGGAAACACTGAACACTTCTCCTTTTGTTGGTCTGGAAGCTCAAAGATGTTGAACACTGGAAAATAACCTAAAGTGTCACTGTCAGCCTGCAAAAATAAAAATAAAAATAAAAAAACAATACCCACCCTGGCATTCAAACATCTTGCGCATCTGTGCAGCAAGGCAAGCAAACACTGGCCTGTAGCGGCCCTCTGGGACTTCACGCACCTAAAAGCAGCCGAGCTTTCAATTCAGTTATAAAGTTGACGCGGCTTCCTGTGACTCAACGCCCCCCCCCCTCACCAGGATGGAGACTGTCACCTCCTCCAGAGCCTCATTAGGGAGCAGAGAGACTTGTCTCACCATAAAGCAACATAAGAGCCTCCCGCTCAGCAGGACAGGCTGACAAACATCCTTCAGAACAAACACACACACACATACACACACACACTTGTATGTCTGCAGGAACTACAGGGGATTTTTTTTGGACGACAAGTGTAGGTTGTGAAAGGCCTTCTTCACCCAATTCAATTATTTCATTTTTATCCTGTGTCCCTCATGTTCTCCGACTCTCATCCTCTGCTTTTCTCTTTTGGTCTTCTTTACAGTGTTTCACGTGAAATTAACCAGTGTTTGGTGGGTCGCGCAGGGTTTCTATTTTAGATTAGAATATTACTATTACGTTAGAAAAATATATATGTATATCTCTTGTTGGTCTGAATGTGCCGTCCAGAGACACAGAATACGTTTTGTTATTTTTTTGTCCTGAAAAGTAGTCACGCTCGTGCACAGAGCACCGAAGGGTCAAAATGACAGAAACCCACATTTTCTCACTCCCTGTGCGTTTCGGGTGCAAAAACTTTTGTATTTTTTTTCCGTGCAGAACTTTTGCTCTCTCTGCCTTTTTAAGCAGTGATAGAAGAAGCATTCAGAAACTTTACTTAAGTACCAATACCGCAATGTAAAAGCAGTCCAATACAAGTGAAAGTCATGCACTCAAACTCCTAGTTGAGTGGTATTAGAAGCAAAATACACTTGAAGTATCAAAAGTAAAAGTACTTATTATGCAGAAAGATAGGCCATGACAGACAGATTACTATCAACGTTATTACTGATTGTTAATACTGATGCATTTTACTGGACTCTGCTTTTTTGTAAGGGTTCACAACTGGTTTAGTCTTTAACAATGTGTTGTGTTAGTACAGTTCTCAGATAAATGTAGTGGAGTAGAAAGTACAATATTTCCCTCTGGAATGTAGTGAAGTATAAGTGTAAAGTAACAAAGTTTAAAAACTCGTCTCAAAATCGTACTTAAGTACAGAATTTGAGTAAATGTACTTAGTTACTTCCCACCACTGCTTTTGAAGTTCTTAAAATTTGGGCGAGCTGACCTTTCAAAGGCAGATATTTGAAAAGTCGTCCGAATAAAACCAACGTTATCCCGAAGTCCAACTAAACCAACGGCATCAATTACAAAACCTGAATGTCATCTCCCATGCCATCCTCTGAGCGGTTAAGCTAAAGAACAAAATTCAAAAAACACTGCCTAACTTCACGCAAAACAGCCAAAATTGAGCAGAAAGAAAAGGAGAGAAGGAGGCGGCGAGAGACAAACGATGAGAATAAAATAAATTAAGTGGCTGAAGAAAGCACAAACCTAGACGAAAACAGAACGAGAAGAGAGGAAGAGAAACGGAGAAAACTTGATCCTACCGTCCTCTCCTCTGGTTTTCGTCAAACTCAGACAGACAGACGAAGGGTTGCTACATCAGCGCCGGCAGCTGGAGACAGTGTGTGTGAATATCTAAGCGTCAGTGAAAAGCTGAACTACCCCCCCCCCCAACCTCTCTCCCTCTCTCCCTCTCTCCCTCTCTCTCTCTCTCTCTCTCTCTGTCTGCCCTGAGCTCTCACTTCTGCTTTGCTTGTCAGATCCCTTCAGGATGTGTGTTTGTGTGTGTGGGTTTGTGTTGTTTCGTGTTTCAATGTAAACCACTTCCTGTGCTGTAAAACTGAAACAGAGGAATGGGAGGAGCCAACGCTGGGACTTCCTTCCCTCAATACTCACAATAAAATGATGACAGTATCAAAAAAATTAATAACGACAGAGCCCTGTGTGTGGACAAATTGTAGTTTGAAGCCCCTCCTTGTGAGAACATTTCGGTCCTCACTTTTCCCCAGACCATCAAAGGGCTACTTGAGGGTTAAGACTTTAAGGTTAAAGGTTAAAGGTTAGGTTTAGGTTAGAGTGAGGGCCTAGGGCATGTATTATATCAACGAGTGTCCTGACAGCTATAGAAAGACCAACGTGTGTGTTTGCGTCTGTTTATGTGTGTGTGTGTGTGTGTGTGTGTGTGTGTGTGTGTGTGTCTGTGCCTGTGTGTCTGTGACTCACCTTGTCCACCTCTGAGTCAATTTCCATGGAGCGAGGTCTGAGCTTGATGGGCTGGTCTTTGAAGATGTCACCAAAGCCAAACCCTCGGACCTAAAGGGTGGATTGAAAAATGAACTCGCAGCGCAGCGTGTACATTTAAAGGAGCACTCCGTGGAAAACCTGCGTGGCGC
Organism: Xiphias gladius; assembly: GCF_016859285.1. Lineage (NCBI taxonomy): Eukaryota > Metazoa > Chordata > Actinopteri > Istiophoriformes > Xiphiidae > Xiphias > Xiphias gladius. Next base: position 18,725,470 of record NC_053404.1, on the reverse strand, counting down.
GCATCGAACGCTCCTTGGCCAGTGGCTTACAAAGGGGCCTCTGAAAACTTTTCCAGCTCGAGTTCTTTTCAGAGGGCGGCAGCTGCACTTAGCTTCAATTCACGGCAGTTTCATTAGATTCGAACAGCACGCCTCAGTAACAGCTTAAAAAAAATTAAAAAAAAATTTTTCTTCTCAGTTTTCTGTCTGCTTCACATTTTTCCCATAATATGGCTAAACACACCCCATTTGTGGAGTTCACATTTGTGGCCCTAACCCTTACATTAACCGATTTAGTTGGCCACCAGGGGGCAGCAGAAACCAACTGTTAACACAACGCGCACTGTCATATCACCTTTTAAGTTGATACGGCAAACTCGTTGGCAAACAGTTGCTTATTTACACATCCACAAAAATAAGAGCAACGTCAGCTTTCATTTGGGATCCTGTTTCCTGTTTTCCAAATGTACGTCTAATATCCTCTCTCTTTTTAGCTCCGATTTTGGTCTCCACTCATCCCCGAGGGAAACACCTGGCTCTCTAGCTGCCAAATGCCCCAGCGTGGTTTCACCAGCTAGTCGCTAACCGTGTCCGTCTGTTGGCTTTTTATCATCCCAGGGTTTACCACTAACGAGCGACCCCGCTCGCGGCCATCCGCCGAGTGATCAGTTCTCAACCCGCTCCCGCAGCGTAGCGGGCGTAGCAAGCGTGTTTTCCACACGCTTGTATTTTTACCAAAGCACGGCAACGCACAGCTGGATACCCGTTGTCTCACAGAACCATATTTGTTAGCGTTAAGGTTGTGAGTGACAAACATAAATTGCCTTAACAGCATATGGAGCTACTGTAACAACCTGCAGTAGCTGTTTATTTAGCCATACTTTGCACAGAATAACGTATTTGGGACATGGCGAGCATACAGACAGATGGTGGAGAGGAGTGCATTTTGCCGAAGGACATTTTAATTCTTCCTTTTTCCTGTAAAACCGAGATGCTGTTGGAATGTGTTGTAGCTGTCCCCCATGCGAGCCAACTACGTCTGCTGTCCTCCGCCGTTCAACCCCAAATGCGGTAGGTGTATGATACTGAAAAACAAAGATTTTCATCGGAGTATTCCTTTAAAACAAAATCAGCTGTTAGTAAAGGTGCTTGCGGCCTTGAAATGAATTGTGAACCTCAGCACTTGATGAGTCATAGCCTCTGCTTCACACCAGTGATTTTTTTTTTTTTTTTTTTTTCTTAAAGGCGTTTTGTTTTTCAATTTTGTGCTGGACGATAAGCATCATCTTCCTGTTTTGTGCAGTGAAGGGACCTCTGCTGGATTTCCCACCATATCTGACCCTTAGGGGAATTAGTAAGCATTCGGATCGCTGGAAAGATAATTCTCCTAAGACCAAAACATTGCGCTGTTACATGCGAGTGTAGAGAGTGCCCAGAATTAGCTGTTTTGTTGTGCGTGACGCGGGACGCAGTGCAAGGGAATGTGGAGGAGGACGGTCTCGTTTGTCTCAAGATTAAAGTGCTACACGTCCTATAGCATCGGTTAGTCACGTGCGTACGGTACCTGATTGATTACCTTCTTGGGCTGGATTTCTCCTGACCCTGTTTCAGACCGACTGTCTCCTCCATCACTTTCACTTCCCGGGCTGTCCTTGCCTACACACACACACACACACACACACACACACACACACACACAAACGCACACAAAACGCAACACGTATCAGTTTTTAATTGCAGCACTCCTGAAAATGTAGATTTAGTAGAATGAAAACTTTGATTTGTATTTTGATTTGCGGTTAAATACACAAGTATCTGGGCAAGTGACAGCATTTTTCGTAACTTTGCCTCCGTACACCACCACAGCGGGCTAGAAACAAAGCCATCAAGATGTGATTGAAGTGTAGACTTCCAGCTTTAATTCAAGGGGTTCGGGGGGGCCGAGACTCACTTGTGCGGCCGCCGCGGAGCTCCTCCTGCGAGGCGGGCGTGTCTATAGAGGGCGAGTCGGACTCCGTCAGGATCTCTTTGGTGAAGTTGCAGGGAAACATTCCGGTCTTCCCATTAAGAATCCCCTCCCACCAGCCCTCCTCTACCTGAACACACGCATACGCACAACACAGAGCCCTGAGCCTTTGCACAAAGACGCAGACTTTAAGATTTGATAGAGACAGATGCTGATAGAGACAGATATGATATAGTCAGACCCCGAGGACGGCGGCGTGCATGTGCAAAGCAAGTTGTTTTCAACATACTCTACCGATGCTCACCCTGTACTGAGAAACATACAATAAATATCTTTATTGCATGTATTGTATTTATTATGAGGTTTGTATTTTTTTGTCAATTTCAGTCTCAGCTCAAGTCCCTAAAGTGTTTATCTTCCGAGGAAGACGATGCGATACGATCGAAAGCTCTGGAACGTATACTGGGTGGACCTCTCTGTGAGATTCTTCTATCTTTAAAAATCTTCTTTTTAGTTCATCCATGACCTGAAAAATCTCACTACTTTGGGGGTTTTTTTCCCCCCCCTTTATTAACAGAACAGTGTGTAGAGCGTTTTCTCAGTCTTTCTCCTCATGAGCCTGACTGATGTTCGATTTTTAAAGGTTGTTGCCGATACTGATATATGAGAATATATGAGAAAAAAAAAAAAAATCAGATAGTGATAGGCAAATTTTAACACGAACCCCTAACGAGAACATACAGGGATCGCTTAAATTTATTTACCACTGACCAAGATATAAACTTGTCAAACACAAATATATCTGTTAATTTTTATCAGACATTGTATCTGTTATAAATTTAATACCAGTTCCAATCGGCCAGGCTCTGCGTTTGTCAAACAACATATCTCATAAAAGAAGCAATAACTGTGCAAAAAAGACGCGTTTGTGCGCCTCGGGGGATGATTTCCGTCGTGAGTCCAGTGAAATGCAGTCAGCCTTACCTCTGCTATGATCTCGATGATGTCTCCTATTTTCAACTCTAGTTCGTCTTCATGCTGAGGCACGTAGCTGAAAGCGGCTTTACACCTTCGCTTACGGATTTGCTCTCCTGCAGCGCAAACACACACACACACACACACACACACACACACAGAACAAGAGCACGTACAGACATATTTACGGCTTACATGTGATATAATTAGCTCACACACTTATCCATAATCCATGACTTACAGAGATTGAGCAGGTGTTCACTGACTTATTAAAAGCCCTAATGGCTGAAGCCCAACACGCTGACCTTGACCTTTGAATTAGAGGACAGTGTAACCGGCACTGACAACAACTGCCTCTCCCTGGCCTCGCAGTTGTTTGTCTTACACCCATTAGCCTGCTCATTACTCTTGACTCACTCCACACCAGCTGGGGCCTTAAGACACGACCCTGCAGTTCCCCATCTGTCCACAAGGTGTCACTCTTCCTCATCTTAACATTCTGAGGAATCAAATGCCAGGTCGCCATATGGGTTCAGAAACGTCTGCAGACTCAATATAAAGCGCTGGTTCTTGGCCATAATGTAAAATAGTAAATAATAAAAACTTTAAATGATTAAGAAATAAACAGGTTTTTCAGTGTAAAGCAGAATAAACAAATTTAAACATTCTCAAATGAAGTAATGTCAGTAAATAGCCTCTATTTGTAACTTAACTACTACTGGCTTTAACTAAAAGCCAGTAGACATGGAAAGAATATGAAACAAGGGGCCCTGGGACACAGCTATGTAAAAGGTCCCCCACCCAACACAGTAGCAAGACCCCCAGACTCAAACTAACTCCTGAGTTAGTGTAGTCATTCTGTGTCATATGTGTCTTTTTGTGTCTCTTTGTGGTTGTTTTTTTTTTTTTTTTGTCTGTGGACATTTTGCGTCTCTGTGTGGTTGTTTGATCGACTGCCAAACAAGAAAAGTCAACAGTCACTTATCCCACGCCACCCCTCTGACCCCACCCTTGAGCATGTGTGTATAGTGAGTGTGCAGTATGCGCATACATCGTTTGCGGTAGAATGGCGAGGAATACTTGACCCAAATCCTTCCTCGCACTAATAGGATCTTTGTTTGAGCCGGAAGACTTAACGCTGCCTAATGACTACAATGTATGAATGTACGGTATGTGTCTCTGTGTGAGAGTCGGGTACCTTTCCTTCCCGGCCGTACGCTGGGGTCGGACACGGGGCTGGCCCTGCCATTTGCCAGGTCTGATCTGATCATGCTCGCCTGTCCTCCGTCCCTCTTCCCTTCTTTCTTTATCTCCTACAGAGAGAGGCAGAGGAGAGGATTAGAGCGGGGAGGAGAGGGGAGGAGAGGAAGGATGTTGGGAGCGATGGTATGCTCAGGTGAGGAAATGTAGGTGGCAGACACAGAAATGATGACAGAGAATGACGGGGAAAGTAGGAATGAAGGGGAAATCCAGTAATGAGAGAGCGTCAAAGCTGAAAAATGTAAAAATTATCACCTTATTAAAAAGTTAAGATGACACTCAGAGTGCTACTTGACTGAAATCATAAAAATATAATGACTGCACTCTTATAACATCATTTCCTACTTCAGCTCTTAGATGACATAAGTGATTATCGTTTAACAAACCAAATAATTCAATTTTGTCGGCAAAAATCATGACAAATTTTTTGACGACTACGCTGATGAAACTACCAAATAAACTATCAGACGCACCCGATCTGTGTGCAGCCCGATACTGGTCTAATTAAGCAAATGCGGCCGATCCGCATGAAACGCAGTTTCTTTGTCAATGTCATATCACAACTTCAGTGGGTCTGCTGTCACGTGCATTCAGTCAGTCACTGGAGTCTTAGCTGCTAGTGCCACAGCCATCCCTGGTAAGAGAAAGACTTCAGTTAGTTCCCCGCGGTGAGGTTTACAGATTTTAAGATCTTTTTAGATTCGGGACACTGGTATCAGAGCAAGAATCGCAATCAGCAGATACCCTGAGTCGAAGTATATAAACCTTAAGGTTCTGAGGTTCTTTGTTATGCAATAAATCCTGCTTGTGTTTTTGGTAAATGCAAATCAAGCTTGCCAAACTGTATCTGTTTATCGGCCACCTTCCTCTGTCCTGCGCAGTGCTGCCAGATGCTGCTGTGGACCAGCTGTGTCTGATGTCAGTAACCCAGGTGACCCTCGAGCGGCAAGAGCTCGTAAACCTTGCGCAAACACAAACACGCAAAAACCAAACTGCCCCCCTCCTTTCGCTGCTGCAGTTTTTCCCCTCCGTCCCTGCTAACTAACTCTCTGTCCCCCGTGACTTTCGCTTGCATAAAGGAATCACAAGACGGCATGCGAAACTGATCAAGAGAGCCGGAGAGAGACGCGCAGACTGACACACCGAGCGACAGAAGAATCCACAAGCTCGCAGATGGGGAGACAACAAACAGGCAGACGCGCAGACATTCACATTCACGTCCCAGAAAAAACTATTCATGGCGGTTCACATCTCCCCACCACAGTCATCACGGCACTGTTTCATAAGCCCTGGCCTGTGGCGAACGTAGCTCAGTGAAGCAGACGGGCCCAGGCACGCTGACTCACAGAACCTCACCCCTCGCACACGCTCTAGTTGTGTGTGGCCTCGTGTGGCGTGAAAGCCTTAATGAGCCACGGGGATCCAAAAATATCAACAAGAAGAGACGTTTCCTAGACAACAACCGAAGCTCGTTTGAGGCTAAGAGCCATTTCAGGCGCTACAAAGGCGGGGGACTGCACGTAAGGCTGGAGTAAGTGTGATTTTCACATAAACCAGCCTAAACTAGAAAATCTGGCGCTCAGCGGAGAAGAAATTCACATTCCCTGTAGTATAGAGGCCAATTAAAGTCTGACGTGGGGTGCGTGCGCTCCTCTGCCTACAGGGAGTGGTAGATTAGGAAGTAAGGACTGGACAGAAGTCGTCCTCTAAACCGCAAACATTTGAGCACCGTGCCTTGAGAAGACAGGACTCGCCAACATTCGATTTCGTTTCCGGAAGGCTCAGAATGACCACAGAGACGCCAAACCAACGGTCCCGTACAAGAGGGCTGGGGAGTTACGTTTCAGGCCCTAAAACCCGAACAACGAGCTGAAAGAGGCTAAAATGCTCCACCGAGGTCACCTTTCCCTGACATTTGGTGAGTGCACTTTGTTAAGTAGGCTAATGCAGCGTTAATGTAAAACCAGGAAAAAACAGACATTGATTCTGCGGCCAGAGTGCAGAAGAGCTGACTCGAGCTCCACAGGCGGCATGCCTTCACGCACTGCAACAACAGGGTCCAGATCCACACAACACATTCATTCAGAAACTCACATGCACAGGCACAGACCCGAAGACCGACTGGTGAAATGACACCCCCGCTCTTTTAACTTGGAGAGTCCACACCGCACAACCAAACCTACGCAAAAAAACCCACGGCAAGTATTTGTCAGCCCAGATCTTCCCTTTTTTTTTACGAGCAGAGGTGGTGTTTACTCGCTGTTTGGATTTCTGCTTCGCCAAGAGCAATGGAACATAAATTCTTGGGAGAAAAAAAAACGTGAAACACATCTGATATCTACTAAGGCTGCTTGTTTAATTAATTGACATAGTTGAGCTTGGAAGCAAGGACTAATGAATGTGTGGTTTTGCAGAAGAAAAAGCTATCTGTACTGTTCTTGGAGGCCTTTGTTACTACTTGGACTACATTCATGCTGTACTGCAATTACTCCTGTGGGGATATGGAGGTAACCCAGCGTTAAAGGAAACCCAGCTGAAATGAGGGGAGGAAGACAACGTGATTTGTCATATCTGAACAGGAAACACCTGCATTATGTACAGAGCACTGTGTGTGTGCGTGCGTGTGTGCGTGCGTGTGTTTGTCCCCATGATGTGTACAAGCCTGACACCAAAGTATGTAGTTTACACTGCGCTGCTTTAATGCTAAACACCGCTTTGCACGGCCCCTCTCGCCCGACCTCTGACCTTTTCTCTTCTCCCAGTCGGAGATAATGCCAAGGAACCAAAGGCACTGTAGCGGCTACACATCCACTGTGTGGGACTTATTAGTCTTGGTTGCACCATAATATAAAAGTAAAAGTCAGCGAAAACAGAGGGTGAAGAAGCAGAAGGAAACAGAGAGAGCTTATGCTAGTAATAAAACATTGTGAAATGCAGAGAAAAAGTGATGCTAAAATATGAACCCCCTCTTTTCATTAACGCCATCCTTATTGCGCAACTCTATTCACCAGTCGAAAACACTTACACAAGCTTATTGTGAGTTAAAAAAGAGAAACAGAATAAGAACAGAATATTAATCTACAGCCGTTACTAGTTAGTTAGTTGCAGCTCTAGTCTAAAGGTATGGTTATGTTCAAACGGGGACCATCCATTTCTATAATAAAAGCTCTAAATTTAGAGAATTATACACGATCAAATTTAAAAAAAAAAAAAAAAAAAAAGTCAACTTCAGCATGCCTTCTGCTAAATTTAGCAACTGTTCAGACATCTGCAATGACTTTATTTCTCAAAAGCGGCCAGCAGCAGCAAATCCGGTTGCACCACGAGGAAGAATGCCGACCTCGACTAACGGAGCATTTGATGTCAACGCCGAGCATCTGAGGCTGATTTGCAGTACCTGCTGCTCTCCTTCACGCAGGTCAGATGACTACAGCAGTTCCCATAAACAGGATATTATCCACCTCTGCTAAGAATACGTAGGGACAGTCATGCAGAACGAAGTTTCGTCTGCATCTTTCTTTTCTTGGAAGCAAAATCCCAATAGAGTTGTCTCAGATTTGTCTGTTCATAACGGTTTTTGAAAATCGGGCTAATTATTGCTGTGCTTCATCCCAAAAACATCACGTCACTGAGCTGACCCTCCTCTGGTCTCGGTTAAGAAACAAACACGCCTTTCAAAAAAGCTTTGTTTCATCGAGAATGTTTGATTCATTGACTTCCACTGGTAACAGTCAGCCCCCGCTGAAGGGGGCTGCTTGCATACCATCACTTCCTGTCGCCTTTTTAACTTGTCTATCCTCACCTCTCACTTCCTACATACACACACACACACACACACACACACACACACACACATTCATCAGCACGGCGAAGCTTAATGTCGCTGATTCCCACAACTGCAGTCTTGTGACAGACCAGTTTGGTATTACTGCATTACTCACAGTCTCCCTCTGTTTCGTTCTCACACACACACACACACACACACACACACATATATACACACATCCACGCAAACACCGTCAGTGAGCCTTCACGGGCCCATTGTGCGGCTCTCTGACAGTGAATGAGAGCTGTCACATTCAGTAAGCACAAATAAAGCCTGGATGCACAGCCAACCACCTGACAACGGACGTACTTCTTTAGCACTGTCAAAGTGTGAACCCTGCTCTCTGATGCCTTTAGCTTGCAGGACATTTCTACTTCCCCTCATGGTACAGTGAACAAGATACTTCCCTCTTCCGATCACTGCAAACACACTGTTTTACCACTATACTGTACATTTCAAAAAGCGTCCACCGACGTTGCACATGCCTGGATCTCTTACATGTATCTACACCGATATGCTCTGAGCAAACCAGCAGACCGGGATTGGGTTGCACCGGCTCCTCGTAATCCATTGCAGAGTTCGTGTGTGAAGTAGCGACTACTAGCTGGTTTCAAATTAGTGATTTACTAACCTGGGTTGCACCAGTAAAAACTTGTGAAATGTCTTAGCTAGTAAATACAGTATGGTGGAAAGTAGGCTGACTCAGTGCGTGTACTCAAGTAGTGTACTTGAGTACAATCTTTACGTAATTGTACTTTGCTTGATTAATTCCATTTTATCCTACTTTATACTAATACTCCACTTCAATCCAGAGGCAAATCTTGTGCTTTTTACTCCACTACTTTCATCTGGCGGCTACTCGTTACTGTGCCGATTCAATTTATCAATACGAAATACAATCAACTAATAAATGTTGATGTGTTATTATAGAACACGCTACCGAGCCCTTTATAAAGTAGTTTAAATTAATTTTACCAGCCGCAACATCAAAGCAATGCTAGCAATGCAAGATAATAATATACTGTATACGATTCTGAAATGGGCCCCTCTGCACTATGAGTACTTTCGCTTTTGGTATTTTAAGTTTATTTTGATCTTAATACTTATGTGCTTTTACTTAAGTAAAATTTTACTTTTTTATTATTACTATTTTTTCTAAAGTAAAAAAATCTGAGTAATTCTTCTACCATGAGTAGTTATGTAGCGTTGAAAATCAAGCACCATGAGCCATAACTTCCAAAAATGACAGTTTTAGTGGTGTAAATAACATTAAATTTAACTCAAAATCAAATGTAAATGTAAGCATGACTTTGCTTTGTTCATATATGCGTACATGGGGAAATGTTTAAACTGAGCAGGAAATGTTAGGTATCAGGTTAAGCTAACCTAACCGATGCCATGTAGTCATGTAGCCTAGCTAACATTATTGGCATGTTTTGTAATTGAGGGTATGTTGTGTTGTTTTTGTGAAATGAATCTCCAGTTTATGTTGTTGTTACCCAGCATTTTTATAAAAAAAACATATTCCCTTTTACTTCATTTATTCTTTAATCTGAATCTAGCAGGCTACGTTAGTTTTGTCAGTTACTTTAGTGAGGTAGCTACGTGACAGTTTCACCTGGCAGTTAGTGGCTAAAATAACGAAATTATTTATCATAATCAAATTATGATCTGGTTTACACATCACATCATTATTTAGCGATGTGTAAATGTCCACTGCGTAAACACTTCCGTTAAAGCCAATACAGATACTTAATCCAGTCTCTAACGAAGAGGACATATGAATGAAGCTGCAAATAACACTTATTTCCATTATGGATTACTCAATTAGTCTATTATTTCCTCGATCAATCGATTTATTGGTTAGTCTATAAAATGACAGAAAATGGTTAAAAAAAAAAAGGTCCATCTCAAGTTCCAAGATGTCTTCAAAATGTTTGTTTTGTCTAATCAACAGTCCAAAACCCAAAGATATTCAGTTTACAATCATATAAGACAAAGAAAACTAGCAAATATTCACATTTGAAAAGCTGTAACCAGTGATTGATTAATGGGCATTTCTGCTTGAATAACGACAATAAATGTCGATTAATCGATTTATTTGAGTGGGACTAAGTACAGGGTTGGGTGTAATGATTGAAATTTGTATGTATGCTTGGATCTATAACTGAATTTAGTATTTATTGTATTTGGAACTTGCATTTGTATTACATGAATTCGTATTCTTAGTGTTACTGGTTTTTTTGTACATGGCCCCTTGACAAAAAATGTAACTGTTATTAAACTATCACTAATCATCTCAGCTCTAATTTCAAAATCTAAGATAGAAGACGTTGGGTGTAAGGGCGGTGCAGTCACAGTTTCAGCCGGAACCAATCATTGTGACATAATTTGCATACATATGTAAAGTTAAAGTGGAAAGAAAAAGGAACTCGTGAGATGAGAATGAACAAGATTACCACACATTTTTGTTTTTTATTTTTTATTAAAAAAATTTTTTTAAATCTTTATCCAACACTAGAGGCCCCTTGAACTCACAGGTGAATGTCACAAATGTAAGATGGGAAGTACATGAGGATGACACTTGAATGTGAGTCAACATGTTACATAAGACTTACGTGATATGATGACATACACTGTGAAAGGACACACATTTGTCCACTGTTGGGGAAATTCGGTAACTATCACTTTGGTACCTATGGTTCTCTGGTTGCGTTAGACCATCCTAGGTCATGTTGAAGACACTGAACAGGGCAGTTTTATTGCAATACTGGATTTACAGGATTGTTGCATTAATGTGCAAAACCTTGATTAGGCAGTTATTTAGTTCACTGAATTAGCAAAAAACAGACCCATGCCATTTTAACAGTAAACGTTTTACTATAGCGCAATGCGTATCGATTATGTGATATCTTCAATCACCTGCAGTATACCACGATCCACGTCATGTGTGTGTGAATAAAGCCATGTGGATTCCTTAAACTGTGTAAAATGACGTGAAACCAACCAGCTCAACCTGCCTCAAGTTCAGATTAAGGGGGGGTATTCACGTTACAGCGGAAAAACAAGGGTCTTGCACTGATGCGTTGGTCGGCGCAGTATTAACTGCTCCGATCCTCCAGGGGCGCCGTACTAAACGGCGAATATCCGGCTAATACATTGCAACTTGCCAAATATACTGAACCTTATCAGCAAAACGTTCACACAAAACATATATTTTCTAATAAAATATCAGATCTTGCAGTTCATGGTTATGTTTAGACTGTCACAGCACTTGGTTAAGGTCAGGGAAAGATTGTGGTCTGGTTTAATACGGGAAAAAGTCACTTCTGTGTCGATGTACATTTAACCAAAACCACGATCTTTCCCTGATCTTACCCAAAGTGCTTTTGTTGCCTAGACCTAACCGAGTCTGAATCCGGACTCCGGCACCTGATGTCACAGCTTTGCACACCCACCATCCACCATCCACTACCTCCTAACAATTCCAGTGCAGTTCATAAATCTAGCGTTGCGTACATTAAAAAAAAGAGACTGCCTCTGAAAACAATCTGTCACATTAAGAATCACATTATTTGAATCACACGCTATGGTTTTCCCACACACCACATCTCAACCCAGTTGAACCATTATGGAATATTTTGTTAGACACTGCTCTCCGCAACCATCATGAAAACACCTTACTGAGGTATTTTCTGTTGGTTTTCCCACTAATGTATCATCCGTTTGTATCTTATTTGGATATTAACATCATGTGTGCTATATCAAAAAGAACACTTGTGACAAATATTTGACAGAACCGTTACTGGTTGAAAATGCAGTAGGCTTGCTTTGGTTTCCAAAGGGGGTATGAGAGAATAAAACTTGGGGCACCACTGACTTAATCTCTTCTTACCTGCAGCTTCAAACAATCTTCGGCGGGGTGTCCCTCTGCCCTCACACTGACCTCATCTTCTACTTAATCTTAAATCAAATCCCAACCACAAACTCAACCTTAAAATAACCTAATTTCTTAGTCTCGTGTAATCTCAGCTTTAACTGTAAACCATGTTTCACCTTACAAAAAGAGTCTAAAACGGAAGCAGCACAAGAAAAACCCACAAAAGCCCTCGAAACAAACCATGCCACAGTGGCATATTGGAAACTGCATGTTTACTTTGCTGCAATGCATGCAGAAGCTCCTGTGGGTTTATGAAGCATGCAAGAGACTGAGAATGTGGAGAGAAAATTAGGTTGGGGAGGGGGGGGTGATTGTGATTACTCACCCTGACAAAGTTATCTGGGAAAAGCCCCCTGCGTCCGCCCAGCTCTCCCTCCCACCATCCTCCATCGTCCCGCCGTATGTTCACGATGATGTCACCCACCGTCAGGCTCAACTCATCGTCCTGCTGAGCCTCATAGTCGAACTCCACCACGGCCTCCACTGGACACAGAGGGCCGGAGACACATAGAGAGAATGAGAAAGACGGACTTAGTGTGTTACAGCAAGCCACAATAAAAGGTCAAACGGGAAGTGCAGAGGTTTCACCCCTGTTCCATTTTTTACTCTGTGATTTTGAGATTGAGGATCACGCCAGTTTTATTTATTATGAATTTTCACATCAGAACACAGTTTACTCTAACCTGCAGAGATATAAAGTAAACTGTATTTAATTTCCCTTTGGTGCAGCTCTGACTCTGATGAGTGTTTTCCTCAAAAAAAAAAAAGAAAAAAAGAAGCCAGGATTCAAAAAATGGCCAGCTCTCAAATATGCACAAACAAAAAAACCCCCCAAAAAAGTCTGGAAAAATCTTTGAGGCGGAGATGGAATTACCTGCACTGTCATAGCTGAAACGGTAAATTCAGCATAATGTACATTTCCACTGCACTAATTCAGTCAGTCAGTACAGCCATGTAGTCATATTATGCTCACAGCTCTGCTGCTCTGAGACGCACTTTTAAAGAGCTTTCACTCACTAATCAAAGGTGCCAAGAAGAGCTTTACTGCAAACAAATTAAAGTTATGACTACATTCAGCGCTTCTCATTAAGATGCATTGTGTGTATCCTCGAAGTCTGAAAACATGTTGAGTGCATTTACTTTCCTACAAAATGAGACTGTCCACTCAAGAAGAACAACAGCGTCAGCCAGCGCAACAAAACGAAACGTGTCCGTGTTCAAGTGACAAAGCCCTCTAGTGGGGTCACTAACACCTCGAGAGTCGCGGAGGTCACATGAGAGTCGTTGACCGACCGGGCCATCATGTGAGTCCTCGGGGTCACGTGAGTCGTGATGCGAGTGGGTGTTCAGCTGCGTGTGAAGGGATCTCGAGACTACATTGTAAGTGGCCGATAAGTGGTGTCGTAGACCACGTCCTCTGCTTGGTGATGGTTGCTCCAGTCTGACTTAAATGTGCTTCTTTCACTCATCTTTCAAAACAACGGTCTTCTCCGGCCCAGAAGGTGTACATTGCTGTCCTCAAATGAGTGTCCCTTGCCCTGCGGATGTAGGCGGACTGCTGAGTCCTGACTTGAGGAGTTGGCTCTCCTGTGTTGCGCCATGTGCTTGTGAAGCGGTTGTTTTGTTTCCCCAGTGTACGAGTCTCTGCATTCGACTCTACTCTACATTGCTCTGCTTGTGCCTGGGTGTTAAACCCAAAACCAAATGTTTCCCTGAAACCTAACCCGGCTGTTTTTGTGCTTAAATCTAGCCAAACATTAACCATAGTGTTGTCACACCATGAAACGGATTAATTTTTTCAGCAGTGATGTGTCAAGGCTTTGGAGAGCACAGGCCCGAGTCATCCTGCTGATAGTGGCATCAGATCATGGACAAATGACGTACTTGGTCATCTAATATGGAGAATTTTGTTACATTAAAAAACACTCGCAACAAACATCAAACATGAAGTCCTGCAAAAACTCCACATAATACATTTAATTCCAGTCAGGTGTACTTAGCTGTACTTTCGAGCAGTATTTGATCTACTGTCAGTGGAACTGGACCCTTCTTGCAGATGATGTGTGTAAAAAGATTCAAGGTTGAAGGTTTCTTTTTTATTGTCACATGTCTCGTTGCAGTGTGCAACAGCATTGAGACGGTGAGACAGTGAACTCCATGATTAGAATAAAAACACAAGGTTGTAAACAAGGTTGAAGGTCACAATCACAGGTAACGGTAACACTGCCATGAGGTAGATCGATAAAACTGGACTTGACATGACTTGACCTGTCCTGTCAAGTCTACCAGGAAGGAGAGAGATCGTGCCCTTGGAGTCACTTGACGAGCTCCAATGTGAAGTATCTGTACAGGAAGTGTTGAGTTTCATTAACAGTAGTTTGACACTGATCAAAAGGATGGCAAAGTAGAATTCAACTGGCATTCGTTAATGAAAGAAAACAGCGTTTCTTTTAAAAAAAGAGTAGACTAGCGAGTATTATGTGACTAAGTCTTAGAATTAGTGCTCGGGAAATGCGCATTTATGTTGAATTTATATATTATAAATGATACATTATATATTATAAAGACAGCAGGTAAACACGGAGGAAGTTTTGAGTTTGCATTAGCAGCAAATATCAGCAACGGCAAATTAAAACAGAAGCAGATTAGAAAAGAGGAAATTGTCTTAATGAAATGTGGTAACATTTACTTTTAAAAAGGGAAATTAGTCAAAAAGACCTTTGACTGATATAAGCCTATTTCAATAAAACCCCTTAAAGTAAAAAAAAAATACACTATTTGAAAAAAGCACATAGAAAACACATGCAAACGTGTCTTTCCCTCACTCTAAACGTGACACACACCATTTCACACACAAAGACCTTGTGACCGTTTGTGCAGCTGCAAGGTCTTGTAAAAACGTACGTGAGTGTGTCATTTTACATATAGCTTTCTTAGCCCTAACCCTATGCACATACACAGACACCTTCAGACACCCACACACGTGCATGTTGGCCCGATCCTTTCCTAAACTGTGTGGGCAGCTAGCAGCGGGGTGGGCTGGGGGAGTTTCGGGGGTGGGGTTACCATGGGAACAACAGTATAAAGGGGTAGCTATGACTCAGACACACTGGCATCCTCCCCAAAAGGATCTCTGCCTCACACACAAATACAGTATGTACAGCACAAAATGCACGAAAAAGTCACAATTTCACACACCAGTGGACCAACAGGCGAAAACCCGAACCGACTGCACTAACCAGAACAAGACCACAATTCTTACAAAAGCAGATGTTTTAAAGTGGAAGGGAAGTAGGAAGACTTCCACAAGACATGAGCACTAAGCAGACAACGCAGACAACAGTAGTCCACGTTGGCCTGCTGCTCGGATGGGGAGGATATGATTCTGGTTTGAGCTGACTGGAGAGATTAGCTGCAGACAAGACAGTGACGTGGCGTACGCACCATTTTCCGTTTTCGCTCTCCGTTTTGATGTTTGGGGGGAAGCGGCAGGCACCATGAGAGTGGAAGTCGTAGGTTCTTCGTCAAGGAGAATTACCGCCAGTGAACTAATAGCTTACGGCAGTTGTCTTGCAAAGCCCATTACCGTACATCCGAGTGGCGCAATAGGACAGCGCGCACTGCGGTCCCCCACCCGAGGTCAGTCAACAACACATAAACCGGTGAAGAAGATGACAGATCGTGGGTCACATATCAGTAGGCGGGAACATTGTAACTTTATTCCGCCTCGACTTTCTGTATAAAAGGTATGAACAGAGAATGGGGGGGGGCATTGTTGTTCTGACTTTAACCCGGCAGTGGACTTAGTCGCAGGGCTGAATCCAGCTGCAATATAACAGCAATATAGCGGGACCTCTGCTTTCTAAAGGGGCCACAGGGTGCAAAGAAGGGTGCAAGTCAAAAGTGGTACAAGGTTAACACCAAACAGGCTCTGTCTGCTGTAAAGCTATGCAGAAAGAGTGGAAACCGAGCCCTGCAATAGCTCAACAGTGGATACGATTTTACAAAGCAAACAGTCGGAATTTATTGTCTGTGTGATGTGCACAGCATGAAATTATCAGCACAATCTGAGGTACCGCGACGGTATTTAACCTGAGTATCTCCAATCTACAGCTTAATACCTCTCCTCCGCTACATTTCAGAGGGAAGTGACACTGATATCTTTCACATCAATATATTTATCTAACAGCTATATTTACTAACACTTTGATTTTTGCCCACAAAAACACGATGCATTCTTATAGTTTAAAGGGCCCTGCATACACAGACCAATGTGACGTGCTATGTGGGTGATTGCTCAAGTTGGAGTTGTGCAACCTGGCTATACATGCCGAGATTTACATGAGATCACCGTGTACTAATAAAAATTAAAGTAAATCTTCTGCTGCAACAAAACTAACAGGGGAGCACCCGAGGTCCCCCAAAAGTATATGTATATTTTTTAATCTTGTGGCACAAAATAATAACTGCTTAAATTATTAAAGGCTAAATCTGGTGATATTCTATATTTTTCCTACAGTCGACAAATCCCACGAAAAGTCCAGAATAAACAATGAATCAGTTGCTGTGTATCCAAACCCTGATATAGCTTATTGCCCTGTGCCACAGAGCGCCATTGTTTTCAAAATAACACACAAATGAGCCACACCGTTGCACTGGGTGACATCTTCATTCCACCTTCATTACAATGAACACAGCCACTTTAGTTTATTTTGACTCAGTCCCACAAAAACCACGCAGCTGCCCGAAATACTCACTAGCTCAACAAATCCGCGGCTGAAAATAGTCGAGAAAATGTGCTATTTACTCCAGTTCGAAGAACTACAGTACTTGTCTGTATTAGGAAATGACAGAACCTATTTTAAAAATGAAACTCTATATTTATGACAAGTTTTAAAGATTCATATCTTCAGTAAGGAGCAATGGGTTTGAGGCTGATTGCCTAAGACCAGGTAGGGAAGCCAAAAAAGTAGTGAGAGACGGACTAGCACCATGTTGGTTTTCCATCTTTTGAAGTGATTGGTTGACAATAAGAAAAAAAATCGACTCTAGGCAGCCTTATCCTTTAACACCGAATCGAGTTACTACACGTAATGCGAGAGGAGTCGTTCTGTCACTGTATTGGTAGAGCCCGTAGAGTGGCATTGCTTCCCTTGACCTGGGATGCACCGGTACTTCGTTGCATATTTAGACTGTATCACAACGCAGACAGAACGAATACGACAAGAATGCTTTTCAAATACCAGCAACGGCATGTGATCAGATGGCATTGTCCTGATAACATTCGGATGTCGACTGCATGTTAATGTCAGGGCTAACTACAAAGACAGCGACAGACCGGCTGAGCGCTCTAAGAGGCTTACTGGCATGTTTGAGCTCATCGTTGTGATTTCATGGCTTGTTCGTTCACAGCAGCTACATTGTGTGGTCTCAGTAGCTACGCATAATAGGCCGCTTGGTATGTGTTTCTAGCAAAAATGAAAAAATCTCCGATTACCTCACTGTATGCTACTGGTCAGCGTCAAACAACAGAGAGGCAAAGTTAGCGAGCCGGTAAAGAAACAAGTCGCACATTTAGCGGCTAAAGAGCCAGATCTTTTTGCTCGGGAGTTGGTGGAGACTGAAACAGAGGGAAAGGAGAGTGAATATTTGACTTTCATACGTCGCGCAGACGCCGACTTGCTACGTGTCTGCTCATTGTGTTAGTAGGCCACTGTTTGCTGACACCCTAACAAGGTGCTCGATAACTAGCGCCAACGCGTTTGGAGCAAACGTGTTGGCGCTCTGGCAAGGTGCTGTCACAAAGAAAGTGAAAGCACCTTGCCAGAAATTTAAAATGTTTTACCTGTTTTACCCAAAAAATAAATAAATAAATAAAAAGAATTAGCCAATAGTTAGCTTACAGTTTGCTCGATAACACACTTTCCCACCAAGATATTCAAATTTGCCAGCTAGCTACCTAGCTTAGGTTCAAGAATATATTTTAAAAACATACCGACTATATTTTAATTTTAATTGTCTTCATTTATAACTAGTGTAAATCAAACTTGATGCTTAGCCAAGCTTGTATATCTGCAACGATTAGTCAGTTAGTCGATTGAAAAAAATTAAACACTGTTTTGCTAATCAGTTCATCCCTTGAGTCGTTTTTAAGCAAAAATGCCAAACATTTAATGGTTGCAGCTTCTTAAATGTGAGGATTTATTGCTTTATTTTTTTCTTACATGATAGTAAACTGAATGTATTTGTAATTTGGACTGTTTGTCGGATAAAACAAACAATTTAATGGCATCACTTGTGATTGAAGATTTTTCACTGTTACCTGAGACCTAGTTACAGAACAAACAATTAATCGATAAAGAAAATAATCATTAGCTGCAGCCCGAGTACAATGAAATATAATGACACAACTGGGTCATTATATTTACTTGACTTGTGTGTGCAAGGCTAAAAATGATAGATGTGAGGCCTTGAAAAGACAAGGGACAGAATGTTTGAAAGCCTGCAGACAAAACAAAACTCTCACACAAGTGGTCAAGAAACGTACCTAGACCCATACAGTATTTAAACCCATACAGGAACTGAGATGAGCCTGTGGCGTCCTCTGAACAGCTGCACTCCTTTGAGATAAGGGGGAAACTAGACATACAGACACGCTGATCTCTGGTGAGCCGTGCCTACATTTCACTGGTTCCTAGCGAGCCAGTGTTTAGTCGTGGGTATGTTTCGAGTGCTGCTGCTGCTGCTGCTGCTGCTGCTGCTGCTGCCGATGATGTCAAGAGCAGCTGTGTGTCTCTGTCTGTAAAACATTCACACTGGACCGGAGCCCACTGGAAGTCAAAGCCACCCACTCCACAACGGTGGATCAGATCACAGACTTCAGCAAATTCTCCCACATTCAAGGAAAATGCCAGCCGTTCCCGGCTCATCACGCAGGTATTTTGTGATAAAGGGTTTTTCATTAACTACACTCCCGCAACCTGCATTGACTTCCCCGTCTAATTCCCAGCTCTCCCATTTTGCAGAAGGCCTTTTGACAGCAACCAGACAGGAATTTTTGGTGCATTCATCCTCGGGTTTTCAGTGTAGGTGGAGAGAGCAGCGGAGACAGCGACAGGCACAGCAAAAGTAAGAAAGACAGTGAGAGTGTTTCAGTTTCAGCTGAGAAAAGCGAAACATGTTTCTCAGCTGCTTCGTATTCCTTTTCTGTTAGGACTAATGTTGATAAGTTCTTTAAACATATGTTTCTCCCCGCAGGACAACTGTTGAATGTTTCTGCAGAGCGGTACGACTTGAAATAAACCCCTTTGCTCCCGATTCCGAGGGGGGGACTGGAGGTCACGGTTATAGATCTCCGACAATGTTTTTTTTCTCCTTGGAAACTGAAGCAACAGCACAATTAGAGAAAGCTGTCCACTGTAACCGTGGTATTTTCGTCCTCATTTTGTGCTTTATCTACAGGAACAAGCAGAGAAATAACCAAAGCAACAAATGGACCCAAGATTGCAACATGCCTTACCGCGAGCTGTTTATGGTCCAGCTTTCAAGGGCCGGTTTAATTTATACCAACATTAAAAATGACCCTCTTATCTTTCAATCAAAGTTTTTATTATTCAACGCCTTGCACATCATCTCAATACTCCCAGTGGCCACTTTATTAGGTACACTTGTACACTCCCTTGCGATTCAATACAGCGCCTCTGCCATTAAGTCTACTTTAATGACGCCTATCATGCTGTGTTAAATAAAATACATGTTTTGGCACCTGGATCATAGTTAGCGATGGTGTCGTACTGGACTTTCGTCAACTTCGAATCACCTCTCAATATCATGTGGCCCAGTACAACAGCAGCTTTAAACCATGACCTCTGTAAATCACATAATTGAATTTGCACATTTGCGCCACCGTCACAGGAAACTGAACATCATGGAATCCACAAAGATAGATGTGGATGTAGTTTTGAACTACAGTAGGTTGTACACGTGTGCGTAATAAGGAGGCCAGATTTCGAGTGTGGATTTTGAGGTTAATAATGTGAAATGGAGGATAGTAGGCAACTTGGCCATGAACATTTGCTCTGATTGTCGTGGACCCGCACCCATTCAAAAGTAAGGCATTGAAACTACGTTTAGGTAACATGCAGGAAATGTTAAATTGCCCCTGGTAATATCCATTTAAGATTATATTTTAACGTAGTTCAGTTTTAATGTCGTTGTAGCTGAACTACAACGGTCCATACACACGCAGGGGTTCCTGGGCTCCCGGGGCCCCCGATGATCCGGGGGCCATGGAGTGGCTGCCTGCTGCTGGGAATAGAGAACAGCTGAAACTAATCACCGTCCTCAATATTGAACAGCGTTCTCTTGCTCAATAAACCATTTATTCACCTTGCAAAATGGAAAGTCAAGTGCTCCTTTGCAGAGCGATATCAAGTTGTATGAGTCCAAAGCAGTGCATGAGCCAGAAACAGACACAGAAAAAAATAAGGCACACTGAGCTAACTGATTGCTCGACTGTCAAAACTGCCCTCACTCCACTTTCGTGCGTTGTGTGCAACAGCGCAGTGCTGTGGGTAACGATGGCGATGGCGAGGGGGAGAATGGCACACATCAGGGCCCGTTTCGTCCGCTGAGACGGAGAGCCGGAGAGAGTCAAGCCCCGTGCGGCACCACGGGCGGACAGACGGAGAGGGTGAATGTAAACGTGTCAACATCTGCAACTCATCAACGCGATCCCGCTGCCTTTCCCGGCAACGCGCCGCCGCCGCGCCGCACACCCACGCGCGGCTTCCCGCTCGTGAATAAAGCGTCGGGAGAACGTTGCGAAAAAACAACCGGCAGACGCGGAGCCAGAGCGGTCGCCTGCACGTCAGCTCGGCCGGGCACCGAAGCGACGTCGGCGAGGCGAGGCAGGGAGGAGAGGAGAGGAGAGGAGACGGGGAGGACGTAGAGAGGCTGACCCCGGCGCGCATCTGGATCGGGCGTTTTTATTCCTACCCGTCCAGATGCGCAACGGCGCTGGAGGCGATTTTTGGGGGCATACTCCAAATAAGAAACAACAACAACAACAACAACAACAAAAGGCGTTACGTCTCACCCATTTATGTCTCCCGGTGTATCGGTATCGCTCCTGCAGGCTGGTTGGTAACGAGGAAGGTGGTGGTTTCAGGTAATAGAGGGGGTTTGCGCCGGACCGAGCCCCAGCCTCCTGCTCGTACCAGAGATCCGCTAGAGCAGCGCTGAAACGGGAGGAGCGTCAGATGAAACCATATTCCTTCCTCTTTTTTTTTTTTTTTTTTTTTTTGTCTCCAGTGACACGGCAGAGCAGGCAGAGCGAGCGCCCAGAAAACGGAAAAAGCGCTGATGAACAAATCTCTCTCTCTCTCTCTCTCTCTCTCTCTCTCTCTCTCTCTCTCTCTCTGCTGCTGCTGCCTTCAGGTGCACTGCGTAAATTCCGAACCTCCCAATTAGCCCCCTTTCGCCCGTAGGCAGATTGCGGGAGCGGTGTGACGCAATTTGTCGCCCCATGCGTGATGCGCAGATGGCGGTGACACAGTTGCTCCCTGTTGGGCCACGGCAGATCTTTAATACTGAAAATAAGCAGCTTTACCATGAAAAATTAGATTTCACCCTACAAATATAAACCGGTCATTTTATTTAATTTTTTTTAAAAGTTATTCATACTCAATTTTATTAAACTGAAATCATCCTCCTCTTGAATAAAGACCACCTTCTTGCTAATTCTATCAAACAGACCCTAGCGCATTTTTTTTCCTGGGGCAGTACCCTACATTGTATGTACATTTGATACCACTGACTGCAACACCTCACAACCTGATTTACTTTTTAACCCTACTTTCTTTGTTATATAAGTACAACAAAATAATAATGTGACGGTGTGTCCAATCCCTGTTTTTGTCTTAGTCCCACTGGTCGTGTCGTGAGAAATGATAGTGACTTGTCATATAATCAACAATATTTCTCTGTGTCCACCTGCATGTACGGGTATGTAATTGACACAAACTGTATATACAGTGGTGGAATGTATGTGAGTACATTTACTCAAGCACTGCACTTAATTACGATTTCCATTGCTTGTACTTCACCTGAGTATTTCCATTCTACGCTGCTTTATACTTTTACTTCACCACATCGCTTGTTCTTTTTACTCCACTACACGACAAGTTACTTTTCTTATAAAGGTTTTACAAGCATAACCTGTGACTAGTTCATGACGTTTAAAGGACTGTTAACTATTCCAATGTAGTAAAAAATAAGCTCCCTCTAGAACAGTCATATCATTAAAATGCATTTTTACATAATAATGCATCACAAATAATCATCAAATAATGTAATATATAAATCTTTAACACTGATAGAGGATGTTCTGCTGCATAATGAATACTTTTACTTTTGATACTTTTGATACACTTTTCTAATAATGCTTCCTCACTTTTACTTGAGGTAAAAATTTGGAACGTATGACTTTCACTTGTAATTTAGTTTCTTTTTTTAATGGTCTGCTATTTTTACATGAATAAAGGATCTGAATACTTCTCCCACCACTGAGCATATATGTACAGATATGTAGTATACTCTTAGGTACCTAAGATTAATATTGAGAAACCTTATATCAATATTGAGATATCAGATGGTGATAATATTGGAGAATAATAGTGCAAGCAATGCCAAAAATACAACAAGATGCAATACCTTCTTGGTCAGAAACAGTGTCAAGGACAATATATTTTGGCTTGTAAGTCATGTTAAGGTAAACGGTAGATTTAATGTTGTAAGGCCTAGTTTATGTTATTTGAATTTATGATTTAATAATGTTATGAATTCATATCAAAGTTGTGTGAATTTGTTTTTCAAGACGCAGAGAACTATAGTGGTTCTGACAGATTAACATTTTCTGTATATATAATATAAGTTGTTCATGATATTGTTTGCTGTGCTCTCTGCTGTTAAAATCTCTTTTCTCTGATAAAAATAAATAATAAGAAAATTCAGTATCACTAACTTCTATCAATTTTTTTTTCCCAGGGTTGTTCATGCGCGATTCATTAGGAATGCGAAGACTTCCAACAGCCTCTGAAGGCAGCATGTGTCTGAGCTCAAAGCCTCGCACCTGTGTAGCCCAAATCTCGCGATAAGTAACTCTGATAAACGCAGACCCCAACATCACTGTGGAAACATTACAGCAGCTTATATTGATATGATGTCAAATTGACTAATTGATATGTTTTTCTCTATTATCAGTGTCATCTTGATGGTCTAAAGGTTTTAGGCTACATTCAGATCTGTGGAATTTACAAAAACCTCAAATACACACACACACACACACACACACACATACCCACACCACGATAAGCCCTGCAGTGTTGTTGTCTGCTCTGGATCAAACCGCATGCAGACGAGAATGTGCTTGTGGCAGCAGAAAGAGGGCGATGAAATGATGCAGCGATAGGGCAGAGGCAGAGATGAGGAATTTAGTTTTTTTTTTTTTTTTTCACAATCAGCTGTCACTTGGGTGGAGTACTGTGACAGAACAAGTTGCTTCACACACACACACACCCAACAAGATCTGATATGGTAAACTTAAGCACGGTTCAGAAACGGCAGTCATATGACTGGAGATTGGCTATATTTGTAATTGCTTCTCAGGCGTCTGCGACGCAAGAGGCGATACTTGACCTGAACCTGACCCATCTCATTGTTTATTGTCATATCGCTGGGTTCAAAATTGTCAGTATGATCAGTGGATAGCTCTTACCTGGGAGTGAAGGTGTGTAAAAGGCCTCAAAGTTGACACACGCCACTCATATTCAAGGGACGCCTACAGATGGCGTCGCTTAGCCGTCGAAGTAACGACAACTCCAGAGTGCTTCACACAAAACAAAGAATATCACTGACACTCATCAGAAACAATCCACACTTAGAGGAATAGTTTGACATTGCGGGTAACGTTGCTTTCTTACTCTCCTGTCGAGATACATGAGAAGATGTGTACCGCCTCTCATGTCTGTGGGCTAAACACAAAGCTGGAGCCAGCAGGCGGCTAGCTTAGCTTAGCACGACGCGCACGACCTCCCGTTAAACTACAGATTGTCGTTTTTTACCCCTTTGGTTTTTGTACAGCTAAAACGAACAAGATGTAACGTGTTAATTAGTGAGCGTCAGAGGTGCTGGAAGGGGCTGATTGCAGATTTTTGTGAACTTTTGAAGATGGCCACGTTAGCCGCCCCCCCGTTCCCAGTCTTTGTGCTAAGCTAAGCTAACCCTACGCTGCCAGCTTCGTATCTAATAGAGAGATAGGAGAGTGGTATCAATCTGCCAGTCCTCAGCAAGAAAGCCAATATACCGCTCTCATAAATTCAGCTGACTAAAGGTCCGATGGATTATCAAATCAAATTAAGTTACTTAGAAACTGTTAGTTTATTCGCATTGTCTGCCTTTTTTATAACTGTGTCTCTCAGAGGAATCAGAGGGTCGTCTCGAATCTATCGAGATTTAAACGGTGCAAACAGTGCAGTGATTTCAGACCCTTCCTGCACCCTTATGGTGTAACACGATGGGGGTCTTGAGGCTCATATTAAGGACCAGTGTCCCAGGGCGTATTGTTCAGAGAAAGATAAATCTACGATCTTGATTGACTCAAAGCCTAAATTTAAGAAATCAAGTTAAACGGCCCAACTGAAAATGCTGAAGGTTGCTGAAATTTCGAGTTCGCTGAACTTCAGTCTTTTCACGGTGCAACTCACTCCAGGTGTGAACCGGGCGCACAGATCTCCTCTCACACACTTAAGATACCCTCTGCGCTGCCGCATGTGCGGGTTTGCTTTAAGAGAGAGGAATTGTTTTTTTTGTTTTTTTTTTCTCGTCCAGAGATGGAGGTTAATTCTTCCCCCGGAGATGAGACATAATTTTAGCACAAAGCACCGAGGTGACACCATCTGGGACCGTGTTGCTATTACACTGATGTGCTCAGTCTCAATTCAATTTTTTTTCGCCACCCACCGCGCACTTGGGAAAACACAGCACAGACACGCACACAAACACACACACACACACACACACACACACACACACACACACACACACACACACACACACAGTGGTGCAGATTCTATTTCTGGCACCTTTACCCCGCCTTTGCTCACGTTTGTTGCTTGATGGCGTCTGCAATACTGCGTTCACGTCAAGCTGAATTCATTTTCAGGACTGTATGAAAGTTATTGCAACGGGGAGGCGGGGGGGGGGGGCTCTAACCTTAGGCTTTGACTTAATAAAACAATCCCCCCCCTCCCCCCGTGGTTACTAATTGGTGCAATTTGCAGCTTAAGGTGCAACTGCACCGTTGTCTCCGTTTCTATTTTTGAACCAAGTGCCTTTTAAATGAGCAGTTATTACCGCTGTCACTGAAGAAAAAAAAAAAAAAAAAAAAAAAAGCGATCGGAGCACAGCGTATTTGGGTCTCGCGCCTGCCTCCGAACACTGGCATCGTTTGTTTGTTTGTTTGCGTTCGTGCACCTTCCGGGAGTCGTCTCAATATTTCCCCACGAGCAACACGAAGGCAGCATCTCTCACTATTCACGTCCCCAGTCATTGTCATGCTGAAAGCCGAACCGTCGCCTCGGCCCCTCAGGCTGCGCGCACCCGAGACCGAGACCGGGCAGGTTTTTCCCCTCCAAGGACCCCTCCCTGTATTCGGCTGCATTCATCCTTCCCTCGGTATTGACCGGTCACCCTGTCCCTAGCTCCACGTCCGGGGTTTTTGTCCTGACGATGCGACGCGAGCCGTGGGACGTTACGTACCCAGGCGTGTGCCTTCCTAAAAGCCACGTCTGGTCAGTTCAGTCCGCAGCCGGTGAACTCCGGTCACACATCTCGAGGACGCACCTGACCGTGATTGGCAGCGCCGCATCACAGGGTCTGAACACTTTGAATACTTATGACTTGTTATTAAGATTTGCAAAAGAAAATGTATAAAAACACGTGTACACTTTGTCGTTATGGGTTATTGGGTGTAGCTTGATGGGTAAAAAAAAAAAAAAAAGATCCATTTAGAAATCAAACCTGTAACGCGACAACGTGCGCAAAAAGTGCAGGGGTCCGAGACGCTTCGTGACTGTTTGTCGCTAGAACGACCCCCTGTACCACGGAGGAAAATAACTTCACCCACATCAAAATCGTGCTTAAAATAAGAGCTGGGTGCTGCAAAGGCCGGCCAGTATGCCACCAGTAATGAATGGTCAAGCTTTCACTGGGAGGTTTTACAGCACTGTTTCCGCGACAGCCTTTTCAGGTCCTCGCCACAAACCCACAACGAGGCTTAGCGGCGTTGACTTTAGCGGAGCGGAAGTGTAAAATAGCGCAAACTGCCTCAATGTTAAGCGCCGTACTCGGGTAAATGTACTCAGCGCTGCTTATGACATTAGAGGAAGGGCGACGGTGACGCACACCGGAGTCCCGTTGCTCGGGGTCGCCTCGCCCGCCCCCGAACGACCGAATCCTCACGAGCGGGTGGGTGTTACCTTTGGAGTCACGTGGCCGACGGCGCAATCACGGGAGGGCGGAAGCGCTACGAACGTTATATGGACGCCGAGTGAGCCGGGCAGACAGGTGCGAGAACGGCAAGGTGAGTTGTCCGCCGTCCGCCGCGCATTTGCCCCGCAACAGTTTAGCTTGTCGTGTCCTGTTGTTTGGCTGCTTTGACCTCTAGGCCAGTTCTACCCCCCCCCCCCCCCCACCCCATCGAGTCGCGGCGGAGCAGAAACGAGGGAGGGACGCTTTGCCTACTAGCTTACTAGATTTGTAGCATCATTAATGATGCTACTAATGACCCCCCTGTTCTTCCGCCCGTAACATATGAAACCGCGTTTCGTCTAAAGAAAGAAAGAAAGAAAAAAAAAATCCACATTATAGTTATTTATCGGCGACATGTTTGACTGTTTGTTTCAATATAAAATTTCTGGGTTTTTTTTTTTCTTGCTTCGTCTCCTGGTTTGCAAATGAGTGAGTATGGAGCAGTATTCTTACCCCCAAATACTAAATTCTCCCCTCTAAGCTAAAATAATGTTGTTAATAATAATAATAATAATAATAGTATCTGGTCAGACATGTAAAAACTCTAAATGTGAATTGCACCTTTCTAATCGAGGGAGAGTTTTCATGTGGAGTCATGGCATGATGCAACGTCGTGTAACCACTCCCCAAAGGTTTATTTAGCCCCGTTTAAACACTATTCATTCATTTATTTTTAAGTTTTCAAATAAATGACAGGTAGTAAATAGGTTTTGCACTTGATAGAAATGTAACTTGTAACGTTTTATTGAGTAGTATGACTGGCCCACATGGTGACTAAAAGGATCAGTAATGGAACTCGACTGGTACTGGATTTTTGAGGTCGATACTGATAGGGTCTTAAAAAAAAACGTACAAATATATATTTGTGATATTTACAATATTTAAAGCCTTCAGCGTGAACAAACGTTTTCAATAAGGATCCCTTAAATATCTGTACTGAAATTTCTTGTTGCCTCTCATATAGCTAATACTGCCCTGCCCGATGGCTGTAAATAGCAAAAACTCCACAAGGAAGTGTTTTTGATCCTGTTCAACTAAGAAAAACAAGTCTTTTGAGAGACGTGGCATGACTGAGCTTTTAAGGCTCTGGGCTGTATTGTAGAAAGCAGGTTTAGTGAAAACTCTTGAGTTTTCTTAACCCTGAGTCGAGGGGAAACCCAGATTTTCCTGTTCCAGGAACAGGACGTGTAAACACAGAGACAACGATCTCTGTCTCATCTTCAGCTCAGCATAAAGTCTATACACTTTCTGTCTTTATAACACTGCGACTCTGTGGACGTTCTACTGGATCCAGATCTGCTGACTGGGGAGACCACACGGAGTGCACGGAGCTCGCTGTCATCTAAATGAAACCAGTTTGGCCTTGGTGAGTGTATTCCTAACTTGTTTTAACAACATTTCAGTTACTATGTTTTAAATTGACTACATTTTGAACTATAACACAATATATATTATATAAAACATGCTGTTGAGCAAGTTTTTTAAATGTAAAATAGACGTCTAAAAATTAAACTATATGTTACAGTCATATGTCTATTAATAAACTTAAGTCTTAACTGTTTGATTTCATCTCCTGCTGCCAACAACACTTTGTCCCCATCATGTTACTGCTGAAAAAATATAATTTAAAATTTAGTGTAACATAGCTGCAGTAGGATTCCAGCTTCATCACCCATTAAGGAAATTCAAGTCTGCGCCTAAGCTGAATCGAATGTGATAGTGTTAACCCTAACTCGGGCTCTTTCACTGCAGCTGCCGGTGTTTAAAGATAAATGTGCATTGTCACACATTAATATTTCTAGTTTCACAGGATTATAATGGAGGCTCTGCTCTTTATTTATCTGTTGCCACGGTGAATCATAGCGTTGACAAACTGGTTTCACTTCTCCGGTTTTGCAATTTCCCTATATAAATATATATAAATATATATATTTTAAAAAATAAAATAAATAAATATATAAAAAAAATCTTTTTAAGGAAGGAAGAAACAATAGCTGTCTCCTGCTTCATTTCAGTAATAAGGATGCAGTATGATTAACTGGCAGGCTTAGTGCACGTTGCACCAGTCTCCATCTACAGTATAAGGAAGCAGTCGCACCTGAAACGACAATGAACGTTGATCTGGCATGTTTATAAATGAACCAAAAAGTAAACATTATTTGTTAGGTGGAAAGGTCATGCTTACCGGGTAATATCTGTGTTGTGATCAGTGAGTACGTATGTGTCAAGTGAAGGTGAAGTCCAGTTATTTGATGTCATTTGAGACATTTAAAAATTTAGTTTTTTAGATTTAGTTGCCTGCATTTGTTGCCCAGTTCATAAATTTTTTTTTAAATGGTCAGGAGTATGCCTAATTGATGATTCAGCATTGTTTATTGACCATTAACCCCTTAACAGACACTCCTGTTTTCGTGCACGAGCCTGAAAGTAATGTACCCAAAATAAAATGCTCCTGCTTGCTCAACCCTTTTGATTACAGTCATAACCCTGGTCTTACTGAACCAAAGTCACAGTGGCAAAAACAAAGGAATAGACGGCCTGTAGTTATGCCTTTTTCTGTGGAAAACACTTTGGAGCAATAGCCACAAGTTTAAACCCATTCTGTGTCAACAGCTGTTGTGGTGATATGGGGATCCTGAAAGAGACAGACAGACAGAATCAGGAGACTTTGAGCTTTCAAAGAACATATAATTCGTCAAGGTTGAGTCTAGTAGAGACGAAAACACACCTTAAGTAGCGCCCCCAGGGTCCACGCATCCCATGGGCGGGATGGTATTTTAAAAGGTTAATGATACTGTATCATGAATACATTATATGATCACAGGGTTTCCCGCAGGAAATTACCCGGGGGTTAAACCACCCTGATTTTTTCCGACCAACAGTTCTAAGACTAAGTAAACCAGCAAATCTTCACATTTGTGAAGATATTGGAAGGAGAGACACCCTAATACAGTGCAGCAAAATAGCAGTCTTATCACTCATGTTAGACTAAACACACACAGATTAACACACACAGTACACATGCAGTGTGCTGTTTATAAAATAAGGTTTTTAATCCTGTCGGTCCAGTTTAGGTTTTTGCCTCAGGAAATAAGCCTGTTTACAGTGAAAACCCACACCACCCTGCAGAGCTCACCGAAAAGCAGAGCTTTCATCTTTCCCTTCTGCAGGTGCACTCCTAATTTGCCGCTCACAACCTCGTTTCCTCCTTTCACTCTCTGTCTTTAGAATGACAACTACAGCAACAATGGATCGAGTGAGGTCCGCGTTTAACAACGTGGTGAGTGTTTGCTATTCACATTTTGAGGTGATGTTTTACGCATTTTTACATGTTGTTTATTATGTGATTGAGCAGGTAGAGTAGACAGTACAATGTCTTGATCCATTTTGCAGTAGCTGAAACTAAAAACTGTAACAATTCAAAATAAATTTGGTCCTTTAGTAAGGACTTACCCGCCCATCTTCCCCTGCAGCTTCTGTTTTATAGTTTTCACTCGTATCTTCCACTATCTTTGTTTTTCTCACTCCAGATTAAAAGCGAGCGGTACAGCAGGTTCACCCTGCAGCCGATGGATGACGGCGAGAGCCACGTTGAGGTCAAACTTTCCGACGATGCCACAGATGATGCCGTGGAGGTCGAGGGGCAGGCGGGGGGCTCTCCGAGCTACAGGCCAGCACTTCTGCATCAGAACTGGCGTAATATTTGCTACCTGGCCCTGGGAATCCTGATGATATTTGTTACTGGTAGGTCATGCTCATTGTCATCTTTTATGTGTGTTTTTATGACAACCAGTCATGATTTTAGGCCTGCAACTAACAATTATCTCTATTTCTGATTTAATTTGCCAGTTATTTTCTTGATTGATTGTTTAGTGTATGAAGAGGCCCATTACAATTTCTCCAAACCTGCGTTACTAGCTTTAGATGTCTTGTTTTGTTCAAACAACAGTCCAGAATCCAAAAATATTAAGTTAACTAACAAAACAGTCATTATTATTAAATTTTCACATTCAGAACCTGGTACCGACGAATTGTTTTGACATTTTCACCTAAAAAGTTACTTAAACAATTAATCGGTTGTTAAAATTGTTGCTGTCTAATGGGTAAATCGACAGTTCATTTCAGATGATGCACACAATACAATACACGGTATGATTTTGAAAATAAACGCAGAAACTTTGGAAGAATTATTGTAAATAAATGACATAATTTGGGACCAGCCTGAAAAATTGGACTCCATTGCATTCCAGTGATGCTGTTTCTCATATTTAAGCATTACTAGTACCATACCATACTAGTTAAAACTTACTCCTCCTAGTGAAGTAGGATGTAGGACTTTTTGACAACAAGGCAACAAGAACTGTACATAAAACACATAAAGGCATTAATACAAGATATAAAAGAAACACGAGGGAATATAAAAATGACGTACATAAATAGAATTAAATATTGAATCAAATGGATTAATAGGAGTATTAAAATTGCTTTGCAGTGCAAGACCATCCTTCATTTATTTTTTTTTTAAAAGGCAGCTCCAAACAGAAACAATTTAAGCCTCGATTTTAAGAGATTTTGAGAAGACCTCAAGTTTTCTTAGAGTTTGTTCCAGATAAATGATGCAAATTTTGTTTTGACTCTGGAGACATAAAAGGCTCCTTTACACAATGCGATTTCTGATAAAGTTTAAGAGGGTGCGTTTTTATTTAATTTAAAAAAACAAAACAAAAAAAAAAACATTTATGGGCAAAGAAGAATACCTTGCGATGTGTCAGCACTATGGCCAAAGCGTGTCCATTGTTTTGCTGCATTTTAAAAAACATTATCTGTTTACATCATAATGCTGCGATATAACACGTGTTCATCTTATAATCTGAGAAAGATTGCAACGATTGCAAAGATTTTAGTGGACCCCTCTCGCACCGTGTGACATGCAGTGAACTTACACCTTCCTTAGAGCAGATTAGAGATGTATTTTGGCCCTGGATCATTCAGTGCTCTATAAATCCAACAGTAGTATTTTAAAGTTAATTCATTGACACACAGGAAACCAGCGCAGAGACCCGAGAACTGGAGTGATGTGATCCACGTCCCTGGTCTCTCCAGCACTCTCTAGCAGCAGTGTCGGAAAGCTGCTCTAAACTTTTCTACCTTCTTAATGTAGACTTTATCTGAATCAGCTTTCACTGTCATTTACTTGTCTCAATGTGCACACGTTTACTTCTGGTGTTTTCCTGCTGGTCTAATAATCCCTCGAATATTACCAGTTCTAGCCAGCTGTTTTGAAAAGGGATAGTTGGACATTAGCTAAGTTGCTGAGTGTTATTTCTGAAAAGGCACTGTGTCTTAGCTTTAAACCTTTGAGACAAACTAACTGTATAATATCAATCCTCAGACTGTGATTGTACTGACATTCAAGTCGTGGATATATTTACCTTATTACGTCATTTAGGCAGAGTGAGTATAACGAGTATAAGTTAGCGGCTCATTTGCTGTCTTCCACTGACAAGCCATGGCATTAGCTGGCTTCGTGGCTAGCTAATTTAACAACAGGTACTAACACTGGTAATAAGATAGCTCAAGCACCTGTCTTTTCTTTCAATCATTTTATTTTCTTGTTACTTACATTAACTTAAATCGACTGATTTATTGGTCAGGCTCTATTTTAAAACAGCGTTGGTGTCTCTGTACTTGGTGTCTTTGAGGCTACCTGGTTGGTTACATCAGCCACCGTAAACCTCGAGTGGAGCCGGGGAACGCGGAGCCGGGGAACGCGGAGCCGGTGACGCCGCCTGCGGATTTTGCACCAGCTCCAGAATTTCACTTGGACTGGAAGGACATCACCGAACTCCTCACGCAGAAACTCACCAGCCAGGCCTTTGACAAGACACTGAGGTAAAGTTTTAATGTGCATGCCCTCAAACCACGCTCAGGTTAATGTTGTTATGCTGAGGGTGAAGCCAGGAAAGAACACATCTTACCATGCAAACGGCGAACAATTCAAAAACAGACCTGTTGCCAAATAATAAACTAACAAGTAAATGATCCCAGGTGGAAAAACACAATTAAAATAGTCTCTCCAAAGTAAATCCTGTGTTAAAATGTCAGTTGGTCTTAATAGCCTTCAGCTCATAATAGAGATGTGAATTTTAGCAAAAACCTAAATTAACTAATTAATTTAATATGTTTTTAATTGGTTAATGAATCCATAATTTTTTTCTGTTTTGAATCTCTTTGTAGTCATTTTTTGTCTGTTTTTTTATTGGTTTTTATGTCTCTTTCTAGTGGTTTTGTGTCTTTTTTCTTTTTCTTCTGTCGTTTTCTGTCTCTACGGGATAGTTTTGCCTGTCTTTGTAGTTTTCTATCTAAGCTATGTGAATATTAAAAGTTCTTACTATTGCCATGAACTGCAGGTCTTTAATTTTTCCAGATCCTGCCTAAAGTTAGATACAAAAAAATCATTCTCCTTTTTCTAAGGCTTGGGCATGAAAACTCCTTTTTTAAACTCACTAGATTGTCTCACAATTGTCACCAAGCCTTCAGCAAACTGATCTGCAGAGCGTCCCCCGTACACCATACTGGTAATCACAGCCTAACGACAGCGGTATTTCCTCAAGCCTTGAAATCGGCTCAGCCTTGACATTTTGAAAACACTTTCATTCCAAAACCCTGTACCGCGTCTTCCTTTTTTTTTCTAGTTTCCTTCAAAGACAAAGGCTCACAACAAAGTATGTTGTGTCTTCTAAAAAAGCTCATGAGTCATCTTTTCTCAGAAGCGGTTTAACTGTACACAAGTCTTCTCAGAAGACAGAACTCAGACCAAGTTGGCAGGAAGAAATGATTTTGTTCCCTTTGCAGGGATTTCGATCTGCCCAGGCGCTCGGCAGGAAGTGCAGAAGATATGAATCTGGCAAACCGCATCTTTGATGAATTCAAGAGGCTGGAGATGGATCCCTGGACCGACAGACACTATGTTCAGCTGCAGATGCCCGACAGGTCAATACAACACCTATTTAATAAATGAATTGATTCTGATTATTTTTTTTTTAGGGACATTTCTTTATCATGTCACAGTTTTGTCTGAGGGTGGTGATATAAATCGAGTCCAAAGTTTTAAGCAGCGTTTCAACGTCTCTATTCTTGTTGGCCTGTTGGGGGCGCTGTAACTCAAGGTCAAATGCACCCTCCTGAATTGCTGATTAGGTGCCTTATTCATTCATGGAAATTTTAAAACATTTCAAAACATTTCCATGACCATCCCAGAGGCACAGGAACATTTTGTCAGACTGTTGGCCTTTTAATCATTTGACTGTAAAAGCCCCTGGATCTAAGTTCTAATCATTTTTTCGTTTTTTCCTTTTTTCTTTTAACTGGCCTAAAATTTCCAAATACGAATTTTCATATAATTTCCTCAACAATTTCCCATACAGAAGATTGTAATTTGGTACTAATTACAAGTATAGGTGTAATTATAGTAATAAAATAAAGACAGAGGCAAGTACAAATAG
Organism: Xiphias gladius; assembly: GCF_016859285.1. Classification (NCBI taxonomy): domain Eukaryota; kingdom Metazoa; phylum Chordata; class Actinopteri; order Istiophoriformes; family Xiphiidae; genus Xiphias; species Xiphias gladius. The sequence continues at coordinate 18,691,430 of NC_053404.1, read as the reverse complement.
CAACTGAGAACAAATATACACCAAACTAAAGTTTACAGTAAATAGTCAACAAAATAAACTCTAACTTACTAGAAAATTATTAGAAAGGTAGCAGGAAGTTACAGAGCTGTAAAGTAAAGTTTTACAGGAAACAGAAACACAATATGGATATCGTAACAAGCTTCTTTTTTGTTGGCAGCAATCGCCCAAACCGTGTCCTTTTTGGGTCAAATGTCTTCGAGCCTGTGGGGTACCTGGCCTACAGTGCTCCTGGGAAAGTGCAGGTGGGTCGATTTTTATATATATACAGTTGACACTCCCAAAGTCAAAAGTTTTAAAAAAGTTCATGTTTGTTACTTAAATTTAGGCCTTGGGTCTGAGTTCAAGTGCATGATATCCTTGTGTCATCCAGGACTTATAATGAAACATAAACTTATAATGTTCTTAACTTGTAAATTTACAGGTCCTATTCTTTTAGTTTGCATTTTAATGTGTTTAGTCTGTTTTTCCATTTTTTTAAAACGTTTTTCATGCATAACATAAAGAACTTTGAATTGCCTTCGTGCTATACAAATAAAATTGCCCTGTCTTAGAGTTTGTTAAAAGGGGATTTGTTGCTAGAATAATTTTTTAGCTGTATGTTTAATGTTGGGACCTATTTAACTCTGTGTGTGTGTGTGTGTGTGTGTGTGTGTGTGTGTGTGTGTGTGTGTGTGTGTGTGTGTGTGTGTGTACGTAGGGCAAGCTGGTGTATGGCAACTACGGTCGTCAGGAGGATCTGGATGTTCTGCAGAAGAAGAACGTCGAGCTGAAAGACAGTGTACTGCTGCTCCGGAGCGGAAAGATCAGTTTTGCAGAGCAGGCATGTGCTGATTTCATGCCCTCGTATGCCACAAATCAGTTGCAGCAATTTCTTGATTTCTGGAGCTGCTCAATCTCATCTTGGTTTTTTTTTTTTTTTTTTTTAATGTTTCTGTTGTTTCCTATTATGGTTCTTCAGGTGGATAATGCTGCAACAAAGGGGGCCTCTGCCGTTCTAATCTACCCTGACAGTCAAGATTACAAGTATCAAGCGGACACAGCGCTGTACGGACATGTAAGTTTGCACACACACATTTTTTGTAGAATGCTGTAAAAGCCAATTAACCAAGCAAACAAGTAGAGTCTCATTTTGAAACTACTTGGCCCTGATCTTTGTTTTCATGTCGCCTTCAGGTCCATCTGGGTTCAGGCGACCCTTACACGCCTGGATTCCCCTCCTTCAACCACACCCAGTTCCCCCCAACCCAGTCGTCTGGCCTCCCCAAAATCCCAGCCCAGACTATCACCGCCAACATGGCATCTACTCTTCTACAGTAAGACAGCCTGTAACACGAATACACACACAAACACATCAGAGGCAAACAGCCTTTCGCGGATCCAATGGTTAGACACAGGCACAATGAATATGTACATTCATTGTTGCGCTTTGGACAACAGCATTAACCAGAAGTATCATGTTTACTGAAACCTTCAGTCAAGTTTGCTGGACATAACATGACTGTGAACTTCTCTTGTTTGATGTTGGGAGGTTAAGTTTCATTTTACAAAGGTCATGATTATTTTTTTTCTTGCCTGCCGTAGACCTTAACATGAGTTAGAACCTTTAGCTGTCCGGAGATGAGTGGACAAGTGTCAATTAAAAACTTAAATTAACAAATTAATCATTTTATTTTGTAATTGCTGGGGTTTTTTTCTATTCGTAGTCTTTTAATTGAGCTCTGTGACTTTCACTCAATACATAATAACTATTAACTATTATTAAGTGACTTTATACAGAGACCTGGCTCTGGGGCCTCCCTACCTCTCCCCCCCCCTAGCTCCCCCCTGGGCCCCTGCTCATACAACACATGTGTACAGGTCACATTAATGGATGAATTATATTATTACTGTTACATACACCTGGGAAGTACTGACAAAAAATGTGATATACATGTCAAGAAATTGTAGAAGCCTTCAATTTAATTCAGTGAACACTGAAGAAACCCTGTATATGTATTTACCAGATACCAGTCTGTTATTTTCTGATTGTTTGCAGACATTTACTGGAAATAAAAAGACTTGAATGTAGAGTGTAGAGTTCAAACTTGGTTGACATTACTGCACTGTAAGCACACTTTTTTCGGAAAGGTTTTTCTTCATGAGATCTTTGACTCCACAGACTCAACTTTGGTCACAGCAAGAATTTTTTTTTTTTAATATTTGAAAGCTGACTCGCTCTTTAAGTAAATCTGCTAAATCGGCTGAATAAATGTGGAAACTGGAAAACTGGCCACAGCGGTAGACTCTCTGGCACAGTTCAGGGTCATTCACCAGTTCCGCCTGTCCTTGTCTTCCTCTCCAGGAAAATCTACGGCCCTGAATCAGATGCGAGCAGCGGTTTTAAGGGCGGCTTCAGGTCAGTGTCTTACAGACTTGGAGGCATCGAGAACATCACTGTTGAGGTGAACAACGTGCTGGTGAACAGGGAGATCCACAATGTGTTTGGGGTCATCAAAGGATTCTCTGATCCTGGTAGGACCTAACAGTTTTTTACTGTAATCATCCACGGTAGGATTTCTTTTTTCTTTTTTCTTCTTTGTACATCTAAGACGTGTGTGTGTGTGTGTGTGTGTGTGTGTGTGTGTGACTGCAGATCGCTACGTTGTACTGGGAGCTCAGAGAGACGCCTGGGGTAAAGGCTATGCCCGGGCCACTGTTGGCAGCTCCATACTGTTGGAGCTGGCCAAGGCTGTTCACGAGATGGTGGAGAACGGTAACAATGCTTATTTGATGAACACAATGAACAGGGGGGGAGTGTATGTGATCAGTGTCCTGGAAACACAGTGTGTAGCCTTTTTTGTCTTCTCTACCCCCACAACCTTGTCAGATGAACTCAGTGACCACACGTCATGTTCCACACGTCTTCTCTTTAATTTGCTTTAAACTGGATGTTTTTCAGCATTATTTATTGTCACACTAGTTTTTCATACTTCCGTACTTTCCAGTGGATTTTGTCAGGTTTGCTTTCATGCTGCTGCCACTTGAAGAGGCCGGATTCACCAGTTCATCCGTTACTCTTCGCTGTCTATATTGACTTCTCTGCTTGACGGTGAATTAGTTTGCCCACACATTTGTTTTTATTTTTCTCATGAACACAAATATGTGGGCACTAATATATTTTTAAAATCTATTTCAAGTCATAATTTCTGCTGTTTCGAATTGGCTGAGCTACTCCACCGTCTTTCCGCGTACCCTCTGGCAACTGCACAAGTACCTCCCTGCTTGGGTATCGCTGCCCTAAGTGACCCTACCAGACGTAGAGCCATGACTGTGGAGAGGAATTTAGCAGTGCTTGGGAGGGAGATCCCAGCGTGTTGGAAGAGTGACAATTCAAAGGCTCACTTTCTGATATTTCTGTTACTTTAATGTATAATTTTAACATTGTCACAACACAGAAAAGAGCGGTTTATTTGTTTTACAAAGGATGATGAAGAAGCAAAGTTACAGTCTTCGACTCCTCTGGTGGTTTGTGACAACTCTCAGCTCGCTACAGTTGATGCCTGTTCCTGATTCCTTGTCAAGTAGTTGTATATCGCACAGACACTGAAAAACAGACACTGTTGTTAAGGAAAAGAATGCTCTTGTGATCTGCTTTAGTTTTGTTTGAGTCCACTCTTCCCAGAGTCCTCCTGTTTATAAACCTGTTTATAAACCTCCTTGGCGTGTGTTCACCCCTTATATTCTTGTAATTTGCAATTTTAATTTTACTCTTAGTAGTAGAGAGGCTTGTCTTGGAATCATGGTGTTAGGATTTGTCAATCTGGTTAGACTCTTATCTTAAATGATTACAAATAAATATGCGTTTGTTTGTCTGCATGACATCAATGATATAATTCACGTGTGTTATCTATTTAGATGGATTCAGGCCGAGGAGAAGCCTTGTGTTTGCAAGCTGGACTGCTGGAGAGTATGGAAATGTTGGCGCCACTGAGTGGTTGGAGGTAAGAACTACAAGACTGTGATGAAGACGCACCATAGAATAAAATATATGCTGTACCACAAGTGTCCTTTCATGTGACTTTGCTTTTTAGGGTTATATGTCCTCTATTGACAAAAGCGTTTTCACCTACATAAGCCTGGATGGAGCAGTTATGGGTATGTACACACACATAGTATATCTCAGTTCTCCAATAGTAAAGGTTGTCAGTTGTCTGAGTATATATATATATATTTTTTTTTTTTTCACAAGGTCGGGGTAGCTTTATGGCCTCAGCTAGTCCGCTGCTCTTCAGCCTCATTGAGCGCACAATGAAAGAGGTAACAACTCACCACCTCACGGTGATCCGGCTCCTTTGCAAACCAGCCTGCAGTTTGTAGTGACGGTTATCTGCCTCGTCTATACAGGTGAAGAGTCCTCTTGGTTCTGGCACTGTGTACGACATGGTGGGGAGGAAAAACTGGGAGGCCAATACGTAAGTAGGGAACCAGTTTGTAAATCCTTGCTTTTTACAGGTTTTGTTTTTTTTTTTTTTTTAATTGTGCATTAGAGAAAGTTTAAAATTACCTACTGTTTATATTTCCATCATTTTTGTGAGGATAGTTTTCATGTTTTTACGTTTTTTAGTCTTTAGAAATGAAACGCCTCAAATACTGTGAATAGTAAATCCAAAACCACAGAAATCTAGGTCTTGCTGCCAGCAATTCTTCAGTGTTTTACGATACAATACTTGATTTTCGGTACCGATTATAGATACCTTACTTTGAGAACCTATGTTTTCCATTTCCAAAATAAGCTTAATTCTCAAATATCACCGTTGTTTAAACACGAGCAGCTGCACAAGTGCTTTACCTAAACGAAATACAGTTTAAAATTGGCAAGTTCTAATTTAAATCAGGAACTGCCTGATTTTAGAATAAATAAAGAAAATGATCAATCGGACCAGGCATTCAAGCCAGCTTTCAGTACCTGACAATTTCCGATACTCAGTGCTGCAGACGCATTTGCTACCAAAGATCATTTTGAGGTTCGATACCCAGGCCCATAGAAATTTACTTGAACCAACCATCTTTTTGCCATAGAAAGAGTTATAAGTTTTTGTTTTTTGTTTTTGTTTTTTTTGCCAATAGCTTGGGAAAATAACTTTACATTATCATGTTGACAGACTGAAGCCAATGTCGATAGACGACCCTGCCTATCCCTTCCTGGCCTTCTCTGGAATTCCCTCCATCTCGTTCCACTTCATGTCCCCCGATGTGAGTTTTAAGGCCAATTAAAATGTGGAATTCTACTGATTATTAGCAGTAATATTTTTCATATTTGGGTTTATACACAACAAACTGTGAATGCAAACATGCACGTTACCTTCGTCTTGGTTGAAATAATCGGATTAGAAATCTACAATCAAACATACTGCCCACTGCTTCTGGATCTGCTGTCTCAACACAATTTTAAAAAAGTAAAGAAAAAGACATTAACTGGCAGAACAGCCTGTTTGGTAAAAAAAAAAAAATATTGCTATCTGTGTGCAGTTTGCTGACATCTAGTTGGTTCCTAGCTCATATGTGCATCTATGCATGTTTGTGTCCGAAGACTGAGTCCTACACTTACTATGGCACCAGCCTGGACAACATGGATCACCTGGATTACCAAACCAACCACTGCACCAGCGAAATGACGGCGGTGGCGGCGCAGTTTGCCGGCCAGATGGCCGTGCGACTGGTCCACGACCACCTGCTCAGTCTGGACGTGAGCCGCTACAGCAGCATCCTCACCACGGCTGTGGCCCAGATCTACAAACGCATCAACCAGCTCTTACGGGTCGGTCTCGCCGTCTCTCACACTTTCTCCGCTCTTTTCTGTGTGGATGTATATTAATAGTTTGGAAATGTGTCTCTCTGCGATGGGTTGATTCAGTGTTCTGGTTTACATACAGCCTCTGGATGGCCTGGCACATAAACGTCGATGCTGTACACGAAACAGTTAGGTTTCTCTGGGTATTAGAGGGAACGTGTATTTTTCTTGAGCAGGCTATGAATTTGACGTATGGACCAGACTAATTTCGTCCCAAGAAATTTGAATATGTTGATGTGTATTTGAGTTTTTTAATTAATTGATTTATTTTAAAATTTTATTTTATTTTTTGTATTTGTAGTCTGGTCAGCTGAAGGACGTGAGTCCCAGCTGGCTGAACCGTGCACGAGGCTCCTTCTACCGAGCTGCTGACAGCATCAACAGAGCCGTCGTCAACACTGACTTAAATGACAAGGAGGCCTGCCGGATCATCAATGACAGGATCATGAGGGTAAGACGCATACTGTGACACCTCTGCTGCGTAGTCACCTGAATATTTAAAAATTGTCTCCATCGAACTGCCTTTTTAAAAGCGGGGTTAATAGCAACACTTCCCCATGGAGCCCAGGAGGAACAATAAATAAATAAAATACTAAGTGCCCTCAACCTGGGAATGTGTGTGTTTTTCTTTTTTTGCTAAATTAACTGATGATTAATAATCAAATTACTAATTTTTTTTTTTTTAATCCATTTATATTTAAGGCCCCCTTGATTCCTTGTTAGGGTTTGCTGATCCTAGGTCTGCTTTGGCTCTCTGCTCTCATGGCTGTATAATAACTGAAGCTACAGCAGAAGATTTGCATACATTTTTTTTTTCCCTTCCACTCTTTCTACTGAATTACATAACCTAGTTTTATAATGATGATAATCTATGAACATTTCTGTTAGCAAGACTCTTTAGCAAGGACGCTAGGGACGGTTGTTGTCTGGAACGGCATGATGATAGTGCTGAGACAAATCCTGAATTTCTGTACCGATACTAAACCAACACTTCATGTAACAAAATGCTACATATTGTCCAGGCTACAGCAGCTGTACAAGGACTCTACCTAAATAACATGCGTCATCTTGCCATCTAAAACTGTATCATTGACAAATAAGTTTATAAACAAAAAACGTCTACAAATCTGAACAAGCATTCAATGCCAGCTTTCAATACAATGTTTTTTCTGAAACTACAAGACACTTTTAAACATCAGGGGAATAATCCTGCCGTTACTGATTCTGTTAAACATTTTTCTGAAAACCTCACAAATGTATTATGATTTTTTTTTTTTTTTTCATTCATTCCAGGTTGAGCACACCCTCCTCTCTCCATATGTGTCCCCCATTGAGACTCCCTTCCGTCACCTCGTGCTGGGCCGGGGCTCCCACACTTTGGCATCCATCGCTGAGGCCACCGACATGGAGCGGCTCCGCACCCAGCTGGCCCTGGCCACCTGGAACCTGCAGGGGTGTGCCAACGCCATGGTGGGAAACATCTGGGACATCGACAACGAAATCTAAAAGGGGGGGTACAGAGATGTGAAAACCCGGGGTATGATGTGTGTGTGTGTGTGTGTGTGTGTGTGTGTGAGAGATGAATTGTAGAGCAGAGTGAGGAGCTCCAATGTCAGCACTCAAGCACAAACTGTCAATCAGAGGTCCCACCCTTTATATACAGGCTTATAATCAAGTTTTTATGTGGGGAACAGACCTTCTGTCCCACAAAGAGCCAGGAGGAGATAGAAAAGTAATTAAAAGTATCACAAAAAAAAAAGAAAAAGAAGTGAACCAGCACCAAATACTTGAAGAAGTTAGATGCTTCAGACAAATCGCCTCCTCCTGGCTCCACCCTAACACATCACACCTGTCCAAGCTTTAGCTGTGACCTCTTGCCATCAAAACACTGAGAAACCTTATTTACACTTATGTTATTTGTTTTTTTTTGTTTGTTTTTTTATCAGTGGCAGTGTCCACTATAAAGTTATTGTTTGTCTTTTTATACGACGTTATCGGAAGCAGTGCCTTCCATAATTATGACGGTTATACTGTCTGATCCTACGGCAGCATCTGCTACACAAATGACTCCTCAACTGTTGCTTACAAAATGGAGTAAAGTTAGATCTTTTTCTTTTCTGGCCTTTCTTTCTTCCTTTCATGTGGAGATTGATTTGTGTCAAAGAGAGTATGCACCATTGAAACAGTAATTTTTATCGCATTACTTTTTGGCCAAGTGGGCTACATCTGTGGTGCTTCACTCTCTGTCGTCGAAACGGTTATTTTAAAAACCGTAAAGGGAGAAATTAAGGTTAGAAAAGAAGTTTTCCTGATTTGGTGTCAGGTACTATCGTGATTTGTCTGCCAAAAAGTAAACTAGGAGCAAAAAGAAAACTAAAAGTGTCTGAATACATGGAAATTTTTATTTGCATACCACAAGCCCGGAGATACATTAAGTGTTGAACTTGATTTATTCTCTGCTTGATGGAAGGATGAATGCTAGACTGAAAAAAAAAAAAAAAAAAATGCACAAAATTCATTGAGAAACTAACGACATTATTATCAAATCCCCTTTTTACTGAAATTAACAACTGAGCTGATTGGTTACAATATTTGCAAGAAAGCCATTTATGTTGCACAGTCTACTTTGGAGCACTTAATAATGTGATAAAGTTATCGGGAGCAGTGCCTTCCATAATTAAAACCCGTTATACTGTCTGATCCTACGGCAGCATCTGCTACACAAATGACTCCTCAACTGTTGCTTACAAAATGGAGTAAAGTTAGATCTTTTTCTTTTCTGGCCTTTCTTTCTTCCTTTCGTGTGGAGATTGATTTGTGTCAAAGAGAGTGTGCACCATTGAAACAGTAATTTTTATCGCATTACTTTTTGGCCAAGTGGGCTACATCTGTGGTGCTTCACTCTCTGTCGTCAAACGGTTATTTTAAAAACCGTAAAGGGAGAAATTAAGGTTAGAAAAGAAGTTTTCCTGATTTGGTGTCAGGTACTATCGTGATTTGTCTGCCAAAAAGTAAACTAGGAGCAAAAAGAAAACTAAAAGTGTCTGAATACATGGAAATTTTTATTTGCATACCACAAGCCCGGAGATACATTAAGTGTTGAACTTGATTTATTCTCTGCTTGATGGAAGGATGAATGCTAGACTGAAAAAAAAAAAAAAAAAAATGCACAAAATTCATTGAGAAACTAACGACATTATTATCAAATCCCCTTTTTACTGAAATTAACAACTGAGCTGATTGGTTACAATATTTGCAAGAAAGCCATTTATGTTGCACAGTCTACTTTGGAGCACTTAATAATGTGATAAAGTTATCGGAAGCAGTGCCTTCCATAATTATGACGGTTATACTGTCTGATCTCACGGCAGCATCTGCTACACAAATGACTCCTCAACTGTTGCTTACAAAATGGAGTAAAGTTAGATCTTTTTCTTTTCTGGCCTTTCTTTCTTCCTTTCATGTGGAGATTGATTTGTGTCAAAGAGAGTATGCACCATTGAAACAGTAATTTTATCGCATTACTTTTGGCCAAGTGGGCTACATCTGTGGTGCTTCACTCTCTGTCGTCAAACGGTTATTTTAAAAACCGTAAAGGGAGAAATTAAGGTTAGAAAAGAAGTTTTCCTGATTTGGTGTCAGGTACTATCGTGATTTGTCTGCCAAAAAGTAAACTAGGAGCAAAAAGAAAACTAAAAGTGTCTGAATACATGGAAATTTTTATTTGCATACCACAAGCCCGGAGATACATTAAGTGTTGAACTTGATTTATTCTCTGCTTGATGGAAGGATGAATGCTAGACTGAAAAAAAAAAAAAAAAAAATGCACAAAATTCATTGAGAAACTAACGACATTATTATCAAATCCCCTTTTTACTGAAATTAACAACTGAGCTGATTGGTTACAATATTTGCAAGAAAGCCATTTATGTTGCACAGTCTACTTTGGAGCACTTAATAATGTGATAAAGTTATCGGGAGCAGTGCCTTCCATAATTAAAACCCGTTATCGGAAGCAGCGTCTTCCATAATGACAAGCAGTGATGGTAGTTTTTGCCTACCAGTGTGTGATTGTGTGCGTGTTTTACAGTACGTGTGTATTTATCGGGAGCAGTGTCTCTCATATTTCACTTGACGGGTGGAACAACTTATCGGGGACAGTGTTTCCCAGAGTTTTATACTTGACATATTTATTTGTTTTTGTCTTTATTTTTTTGTGTGGGTGTGTATACACGAAGGCAAAGTCCTCCTGACCTGTAGAGTGTGTGTCCTTCTGATTTCTTCTGTTTTCCTTGTGCTTAAATTTCTGACGCATACTATGGTCGTAACACAGTAGAGTCTGGTGAGCCCCATTCCGGCGGGATTAACATTACACTGGGCTAATCGTTAATGTCACACGTTGTCCTGGATGGAAATTTGTACCATCTGGAAATTACAGCATGTGGTCTGTAATGGAAATGGACATTCAGCAGGACAAAGCCAAAAGCCTCTGCCGGCAGGGGGGCCAAGATCTCTGAGGGGTGAATTAAAGTCAAAAATCGTACTCCTCCTTGTCATAACTCAGTCAAATCTGAACGCACCGACATGAAACACACATCGATACCATTCAGAGTGACCTACACTTCCCGAGGAAATTTTTGTCTCCCATGTCCATCTCAGATTAACGTCCATAAACCCGCTTGGAAATCGTAGAAGAAAGACGACTCAGAACCTGGCTGAAAATCATTGCATTGTTAAGTTTTCGTCGGTATCTCAGTAGTTGTCTGTACATTCTTGGGTACATTTCAAACAGGAACTGCTAATAGTTAGTTCGGTGTACTTTTAATGGCACCAGTTCGCCAGAACCTAAACAAATGTAGGGACAAAATTTTCGGACAAAAGTCACATTTCGCGTTGCTCTGGACAGGATTTAAATTACAGGGGGGACCAGAGGGTCCCCCCCAACAAAACGGTAGATAATTGCGTCTTTAATTATCACTGGCGTGGGGTGAAAAATGACCCCCGTTTGCTCTCCGGACTGGATTAAAAATCACTGACCTGTGCAGGTAATTTTAAAATCACCCCACCTCCCCTTAAAAGAAATAAATGCACCCCGGAGGGTGCTTTAGATTACAGCTTTGTTTTGCAATCAAGGAGCTCAATATACTACACTAGCGCACGGAAAAATATTTAAATGCACTTCGTATATTATAGTTAGCAACAAACCTGGTCTCAGCCTAATTATATCCAAACCTTGCTCGTGTTTCTTTGTGTTAGTGACTTTGCCACAAATGCTTTACTACACATGAATTCACTCCATAAGCCATAACTCTCTTCGCATGTGTTTCAGCGGCGTATTTCCACTTAACCGCATGTTATCGTATTGCTTTACTGAGGTGTAGCTCAACAGACCTGGACCATATGTCAAACATTTCTTTTCCTCAAATTGGGGCCCAACCAATACGTTCTGTCTTCACTGATACAAAACAATGTTCTTCTGTCTATGAGCCCATGGCCGATATTTTATTTGACTATTTTCTCCGTTTAAAAAAAAGATGGATAATCAGTGTTTTCACCAGAGTTTTATCGTCAGGCCTCTAAAACGCCGTTAAGAGGAACATAACAGCATAAAATATTAAACCGAAAACCAGAATTTTAAAAAAAAGGTAAATGTTATCACAGGTTTTTAGCTAAAGCTTGATTTAGCTTTAATCAGCAAGGAACCTGGGTCCACTCGGTAGTAAACATGTTAAAAGATGGGTACGTCATCAAACCCATTGAGACTCTAATGTGGACTGCATTTAAAACCTGCTTTATTTTATTCGAACATACGCATAAGAACTAACAAAATGTCCATGTTTCATTACTCAAATTGGAACCACGTCAGTTCTGTTGAGCTTGTTACTGTTTTTACTTTTCTACATCTGCTACAAGGATTAAAGGAAAATTTCTGTATCCAGAGGTGGAAAATGGGTAACTAGGAAGTGGATCTCCCCGCTCACTGTGTTGCTCAGCGGGCAACTGTAGCATATCAAAACCTGTTCAGTATGATTTCTGTACTTGGAAAAGTTTCTGAAATATTGTTTCTGTGATCTCCATGTTTAGCAGAAAAGAGAAATAAATCCTCTGGTTTAGCATCCACCATGTCTCAGTTCATAGTTTTTATTATAGTGCAGAACAAAAAACTGCCTGAGATTCCCTGCAGAGGCCGCTCAGGTTGTTTAGACTGTTTTCTGTCCCTAATGGTTTTTAGATCCCATTTTCATCATTCTTAGCATTTTTGTCGGAGTCCTACTTTTTTGTTTTTTTTGTTGTTGTTTTTTTTTTAAATCTTGTGTTACAGCAAATGTCAAGGGCACAATCAAGAGTGTGCATCCCTCAGCTTTTAAACGCCTCTGGGAATCTGGGTGGGAACAAATGGTATCTCCAGTCCAATGTCTCAACAGTGCCCTTTCATGTGAATGCCACTCTCCATTCAAACAACATTTTTAGACTTCCGTTACTGTGCTTTTCAGATTAAAAGCACTTTATTTTTATTTATTTATTTATTTTTTTACACAGGCTATGCCATTTGACACAAGAAAAAAAACAATAGTACAACGGGTGAAAATTTGTGGTTGTGTTAGCAAATTTTCCACCATTTCTCCAAATAAAAAACTGTTGTTTTGCTTTAGTCCACAAGTACCGGGCTCAGTCACTTGCTGTACGAAATCTATTGTTTCAAAGATCCTGTGTGCCCACGTCAAAGTCCATGGTTTAATGGTGCTTTACTAATATTAGCCAGACACTTAATATTTTGAGGTCTTTTCTTTAGTAAATGTACATTTTTAGGAGCAAATAAAGATAAGTGTCCTTTCAAATGGTAATATAATTTCCTTTTATGTTCTATAATATAGATAAAAATATTGAATGGTATTGTATAGAGCTGCAATGATTAGCTGATTAATCAAGAGCAAAATCAGAAGAAGAAAAATGCCAAACATTTGATTTTCAAATGATAGGATTTGATGCTTTATTTTATTCATTTTATTTATTTGTCATACATAATAGTAAACTGAGTATCTTTGGGTTGTGGACTATTGGTCAGGCAAAACATGTGACCCTGATATTTTATAGAAAAAATGAATAATTAATGTCTCTAGACAATAATATGCCGATTAATATATATAATGGAAATTGTTAGTTGCAGTGCTAATATTGGATTTTTAACAGCATTACTAGTTTAACTTGACATTTATTACATATACATATCAAATTTAAAATAAAGTTATAAATAAAATCGAACTACAAATTACGAATTAGATCAAAATTAAAAATAACAATTTGAAAGTTTGATTGTTTTGATGCCTGTGCTGAAAAGACCTCAAACCTGCGCTTATATTTTGAAGCCCGCTCCTCCAGACAGGAAGTGCCTTTATTTTGACATTTCCGGGCCAGCGTTAACCGGAGCCAGCCCCCACCGAGTGTGCGTGCCGAGGCTACGCACGGTGACGCCCATAAACTCCGGCAGGCGCACTGGGGCGTGCGTCCCGGAATTAACGGGGAAGGGCGAGGGATAACGGATCCGCCGGATTTAACCGATTCCCGGAAAAACAGCGCGGCGTCCCGCCGGGCAGCCAGCATCTGACGGCGGCGCACGGAGCGAGGCCCCCCACCCCCACAAAGCCCGTCTTCATAGGTCGGTATACCGGGGTTATTTTTTTTTTTTTTTCCTCCGGAGCCTCTTGTTAATGTCTCTGTCTGGAAGATGGAAATCTTAAAAAAAACAAACAAACCAAAAAATAAATGAATAAATAAAAATAACACACAAGTGAAATCAAGTTGTAAGTGTGGTAGTTGAAGGCGAAGCTGAAGTGGTGGGATGTTCTCCGTGACGGACAGGCAGGTGTCCACCTAACGCGACTGGGGCAGGCTAATCAGCTTTAGACTGACAAGTGTGCGGAGCGACAGCCTTTATTTATTAAAATGTGTTCTGCTCTACTCATTACGGAAACAACACCCTTTTTTTTTTTCTTCGTTTTTTTCCCCCCTCTGCTTTTCCTCAGTCTCTCTCTCTTTCTCCGCGTCCCTCTGCTTTTGTCTGTCCTCGTCTGACTTAGTGCTAACTTAGATAACATTAGTCCAAATGTTAAAAAAAACAAAAAACAAAACTCCTGCAGGTACACGCTGTCCGTGTACCTGGGCCTTTTATTGGTCAGTGTTTCAAACAGTCATATTTTTCCTATTTTAAACGACAAAAACAAAATAAAGTCTTGCATGTGTTCTGTGAGGTGTTTGGATTTTATAGAAACTTTTCACACTTTATTCAGTTACTAGTTCAATTATGTTATCAGTAAATATCATTTTACAGCATTAAGACACTGTAGATATAAAGTCAAAGCCTTCTGCACATTTCATTGTACAGATACTAAATCATAGAGACCTAACAGGACTTTATGGGCTCTGTAGATTTTTTTTTTTTTTTTTTTTTTGGTCTATAAGTGGTGAAAAATTAAATATCTCTGCTCATTTTCAAGCAACGTGCAGCGGAATCGGGTATTTCTCAAATCAATGGCAGCAAAGAGGACGGGTGCCTCCAAAAATCGGTCGGTTTTCTGCCACAGTGGCCTCCAAACACTGTAGAAAGAGGCAAAATGCTGAATTCTGCCCACGTCAAGTGACGTTTATTGGCTGCAGACCGAATATCACCAACCATGAATCTGCCAATACAACCCCGTCCGTCTTTCAACCCCTTGATTCAGAAACCTCCGCAGGAGCAACAGGTGAGGGTTATCACACAGCGGTACTGTGGACACAGCCTGGTCTCGCTGGGTCGCCAGGTCTGCCTGCGTCGGCCTGTTGTTTCTTGGGCCAGGCCGAGTGTGTGTGTTTGCTGTCGCGGTCTTCTTCCATTTTTTTTTAGTTTTTTTTCCTCTCTCTCCCTCAGTCTGTCACGGCTGTGAATCATCCTGCTGCTCTCTTTGCGGTAACACATGGAACTCAAGTCGGCTTTGAGGGTTTTTTGTTTTCCCGGCTGAGCATTGTTTTGGTTTATTTAGATCATTTGGTTGCACGGGATTAAATTTAGTTTCCTGGTCCTCCCTGTCCTTTTCTGTCTCCCTCTCAGTTCACCCATTTCAAGCGACGCCGGCCTTGTGTATGTTTCAGGAACCAAATGCTGAATGACTCTTTCTTTTTCATCACGTGTGTGTGTGTCTGTGTCTGTGTCTAGATGAGGGGGTCCCTCCATCCATGGCCTTCTCCAGGTGACCTCCAGTGACCTCAGTCGCTCCTGACTGCAGCTTTAAATCCCCGATCCGCCGGGAGACAGGGTGAGACCGCTCGAACAAACACACCGTATGAGGCGGTTGCAGGGGACTTATGTGAACTCCGAACCTTAATGCGGAATTTCACGGTTTTGTGCATGTTTGTCGCAGTCTTTAATGCTTGATGTAATCGATATGAAGGGGGAAAAAAAGTAGCCACACCCGCACTCAATGAAATACTTAAACTGAGTTAAGATCAGATAAGATAATTAGTTTAAAGTAAGGGACGGTTTTGGGGTTTGCTGTGCCGGGCTGCCGTGTAACAGATTAAAAGATTACAGAGAGATTTAAGCCGCAGAGTGTCAGTTACAGAAATAACACAGGAATCTCAGAAAGTTGTGGTTTGCCGCTTTCAGTTCAGCAATTCACTGTAACAGTACTGACTCTTGCCTTTTGACCCGCCTTAATATGGGCACGACGGTCCTGCAACACCGAGGTGACGCGCAGTTCCGGCCTCCCCGGGCACGGCAACGCGGACTTGGATCCGTATCTCGAAAATACCAAGCAATCCCTGTTCTGTGTTTCACCCTGGCCAGAAGGGAAAAAAAAAAAAAAACGTTACCCTGAGCCACAGTATCAGTTTTGTTTTTGTTCCACTGTGGGGAATCACAAGTCTTTAGTGGCCACAATAGTGTATCCTGAATATTACTCATAAGTTTGTTGGTTTTTTTTTTGTCTGATCAGCAGATTTGAAATTTCCTGAACAGAAAAAAAAATCCACGAACAGACCTCTGGACAACATAAACATGTTTTTGTCTAGAAGCAGAGTGTTTGAGTCCTGATGAAAAGAAAAAAAAAAATGACTAAGAATTTTCTCCATGTTATAAATGCACTAATTTGTTACTACTGGCCAGATAATGTTCAGGACTTTTATTTTCTTGTTGTTTCTATGGCAGTATTGCAGTTCAGTGGCTTATTGGAGCTCTGGTGATTAGTCAGTTGATCCATTTCTGGATCGATGAATCTTTTCAAGCAAAAAAAATTCAACTTTCTCAGGTTCCAGCCCCTGAAATGGGACGATCTGCTGTTTTTCTTTGGCATATATAACACGTGGAAGTGTTTTGTTCCACAATTTTTTTATTTTCATTTATTTTTTTCCTAACATTTGCCTCCCACCCCCTGTTGAATGTGCCCTCTCCATCTTGGAGAGGGCACATCCGTTTCCCGGCGTCTGTAATTAGCCAGCGGTCAAAGCGAAGGGCAGTGACCTGAGGTCGGAGGATGACTCCTCCTCCGCATCACACAGGGAGACATCAGTGTAATCTGCTGACCTGAGTGCCAGGCACTTGACGCTGAGATGAGAGGAAAGTGAGGCCGCTCCGTTCACGCCACTTCACCCTGCACGCGAGTGAATGTAGGCTAAATTTAGCGTTTCTATTTTTAGAGCCTCGCCCTCGATTCTTACTTTGCGCTCATTTAGGCCACAGATGCACGTACACGCGCACATGAAATGTGCAGGCGTACAGGAAATTTTCACACACACTACCCTTGCTGCAGCACTTCATGCACCAGTTGGCCTGCCTTTGCTGTCAACGGTTGATCACATTTGTCTGTGCATCCCCAGTCAAAAGCCCCGTCAAAGCCCTGCAACCGCCCTGAAGTTAAATATGTGATTAATAAATCAAAAGGAAAACATTCGGGTGTTCTCCTAGTAGGTGTCAGCTGTCACCCATTATTAGTTTGGACAAGATGCAGCTAAAGAGAATACTGGGCGCTTGTCCATACGGCTGCTACGAGCAGAGCTGCGCAGTGAGTACCCGAAGATGGTCCTGATATCCAGGATTTTAGAAATACTGAGCTCATGAGGCCAAACGTTCCCAGCTAGACCCCATGAAGAAATGTTTAAGAGACCACCAGCCACTGTTAAAATGTTTATGGATTAAACAAAAAAGGGAGGACGGGAGGCTGATGAGGGAACGCAAAACCAAAGTGCTGGAGAAGTAAAATTTAGACCCGATGACGGAGCTAGTTAGGGGCGTGGGAGTGCCACGGATGAAAGGGGACATGCATGCCTGTACTAAATTCCATGGCCATAAAACTGCCAATCTAATTGTTGTCTGGAAAATTTCCCTCGGAGCCTCACGCTTTGGCGATCACCAAAGTCAGTAGAATTCATCCCCTGGGAACCTTGAATGTCTGTACAAGATTTCATTGGATCGGCGGACAGACGGACACTGGCGTCCACCGGCACGGCCCAAAAAAAAAGGGCCCTGTTTTCACTATTGCTTGACCTCAATCGATCAGTGATTTAGTTTATAAAATTTCAGAATGTTATGAAAAATTGCCAATCCGAATTTCCCAGAGCCCAGTGTGACATCTTTAAACGTGCAGCCCCAAACCCAACAAGAATATTTCATTCCCAGCAAGTCCGCACATTTGAGAAGCTGGGAAATCCCGAATCCTGAAATCGCTTCAAACCGGCGCCCAAAGCTGATTTTACATCATTATCCATCCATCCTTCACTAATGTTGAGCTTGTTTGGGTTGATGTCAAGCTTAAACGCCATCTGCGTCTATCAAACACATGCTGGGAACTGTCTCCCTGATATTTATTACTTTGGCCTGACCATCCATCCATTTACCCATCCATATGTCAACCCCATTCGCATCTACATTTTACTGCCCTCCCTCCTCCAAGATCCCCTTCTCTCTGTCTCATCCTCCAGTTAGGAGCTGCTGAATTATTTAACGTCAGACAGGGGGCTCGGCTACGGAGCCAGAAGGAGGTGGGGAAAGAGAGCTAGAGAGGAGAGGAGAGGAGAGGAGGTGAGGAAAAGATGGAGAGGGAGCTTGGAAGTATGGAGGTGTCCGACGCTGCAGGAAGTCGTGAGTCAGCAGGGAGAGAAAGAACCAGTGGGAGGGAAGACAGAGAGAGTTGTTAGATAGCTGTAGGTGATACAACTGGACGGAGTGGCGTCAAATGCTTCCCGGTGTGTTTGTGTGTGCATGCGCGCATCGATTCGAGCGGAGAAGGTCACGGAGCTGAGAGGAGATTAGCACGAGCGCGGCGATAGAGCTAACGCCTCTTCAGAATAGCAGCTAGACGGAAAAAAAAGGGAGAGCCAAAAAAAAAAGAAAGAAAGAGAGAGAGAGAGACAAGGCGAAGGACGAGAGGAGCCGCCACGGTATGGGGGAGAGCTATATGTACCAGCGACTCCCCTACACCAGAGGAGAGGAGGAGGGGGAGGAGGAGGATGAAGAGGAGAGAGCCGGGAGGATCAGGGAAAGTGTCGGGGGACGAATGGTAAAGTCTGAAGTTGTGGGCGGACGTGCAGTGATTTCTGCTCTCTCTGTAATTACAGTACGTGTGTGTGTGTGTGTGTGTGTTTCAGTGCAGTCGGGTGTCACTTTTGTAGACAGGATGATGGGTGCGTGTGTTTGTGTGTGTGTGTGTGTGTGTGTGTGTGTGTGTGTGTGGGGACGTAAGTGTGTCTGTGATCATTGTGTGTATTGATGCGGTTTTTAGTGTAGGGTGGCAACTGCAGATAATATTTGATTTGATCACAATTTAAATCCATTTTAACTTATCCTTAAAACAAACCAGGGCCTATTTGTTTGCCCACCAGTTTTTAAAGGCCTGAAATCCTCCAGTAATTCACAAGAAAAAAAAACAACAATTAAAGGCAAATCTGAAAAAATAAAAATAAAAATAAATAAATGAACATAGAAAACGGCAGCATTTTGTGTAGGATTTCGGATTTCATTTGCAAAACACGGGATGGGAACCACTGGTTTACTCCAAAAGGTGTCATCTTCAAATAGCTCGTTCTGTCCGAAAAACAGCCCAAAACCAAAAGATATTAAAGTTACAGTGATTATAAAACAGCATATCCATACATTTTAGAGGCTGAAGCCGCCAGATGTTTGGCATTTTTGCTCGAAGTATGACTTAATTGACCGTCAAAATTATTGTTCAGTTTTAACCCATCAGTTAATCAGCAAATATTCCTTGACACATGACGATCATGTGTAGAGCTAGACCTGCGTAAATAGAATTGGCCCAAGCCAATATTTGGTAATTGCAGACGCATAATTATCGGCATAGAAAAGACATGCTTGAGGTTATGTAGTAGTTACATAGTTTGTCCACCAGAGGGCACCAACAGGTTTATTTTTTTTATATTGTTAAACGTCCGGCTAATTACATAACTTGGTCACATTTCTTTTAAAAAAAAACTATATAAGGGATCCTTGTCAAAGGTGTTTGTTTATGGAAGGCGCTCATGTGAAAAAAGACTATTAGCCGATGTGTCGTTATGGTGTCGACCTCAAAAATCATTTATTGGCCGGGCTATACTTATATTGAAAGATGAAGAAAATCCTCAGAAGTGAGTTTACTTAGTCGTTTAGCTTTACTGGAATTTAGGAACAGTCAGCAACCCATACTGGAACATACAATTACAACAAATTTAAGGAAGAGTTTGACATTTTTTATCTTAGCACAGCGTAAAGACTGAAAACAGGGGGAAACCGCCAGCCCGGCTCCGCCCGAAGGTAACAACAGCCGCCTACCAGCACCTCTAAAGCCCATCGAGTAACGCGCTAAATCTTGTTTCGTTTAATTTGTACGAAAACCGACAACTTGCACCGCGCCTTTGAACAGAGCCAGGCTGGCTGTTTCCCCCTGTTTCCTGCCTTTATGCTAAGCTAAGCGAATCAGCTGCCGGCTGTAGCTTCAGAGTAAAAGCCTCAGAGGCTGAATTTTCCCTTCAGGATTACCGCTGGACTTGGGCAAGAAACAGAATGTAGTGTGTCCCAGTTCCATACTATGTACTAATACTAGCAGTACTAGCTTTCATAGTGCAGTATTTTGACATTTACTTTACAGGGAATTTTCATTTTGTGAACATGAAATGGTTCAATGCTGGTGCTTCATGTGTCAGTCGAGGTTTTTCCAGGGTTTTTTTTATTTACTCACCTGATGCTGGAGGAAAAAGCACTGTCCATAATTTCGTCTTTTTGTAGCTGAGACTAGTTCCTCCATTTCCACTGCACATTATGTGGTGCCCATGAACATCCCACTCAGTAACTGATACATTGAAACACAGATGCTCTGAATCTCACTTGTGTTCATAAATTCTCCAGTTACAGCTGCGACGATTAGTAAATTGATCAGTCAATGGATTAGTCGATCGTCAGAAAATCAGTCGGCGACTAGTTTATATAATCGATTAATCTTTCAAATCCTTTTTAGAAGATAAAAGGCTCTGAATTCTTCCAGCTTGTCAAATGTGAGGATTTGAGAACGAGAAATTGAGCATCTTTGGCTTTGAAGACGCCAGTTTAGACTCTGGGCACTTGTGATTAGCATTTGTCGCTGTTTGGGGACATTTTATAGACAAAAGGATTAATCAGTTAGTCGAAAAATAATTGGGTAGATTAATCGATAATGAGAATAATTGTCACTTGCAGCCCTACATGAAATGATGCGCGGCTATAAGGCGCTGATCATCAGTCAAAATTTGACTTCAGGTCTCTCGCCAATTTTGAAATTTGAAAACTGCAAAACTAGCGAGTAAAGATGCTTTTCCAGGGATTTTATTATTGCGCTGATGGTCTCTCACTCTCATCAGTAACGTTGTCTCTCCGTAGCGGAGAGTGGTTCCTCCATTTTGCCTGCCCAGCACAGTGTGTCCATCACCAGCGTCCATTAACATCACATACTACATACTTGGAACAAGGCTCGGGTTGTGTCTTGTAAGCAACAAGGGGGCATCTGGAACCAGCAATTGAACGAGTCCCAACATGTATGGTAATACAGGCTCAATGTGTCTGTGTCTGTGTGTGTGTCTGTGTCTGTGTTGTGTGCGTGGGCGCAGATGCAGTGTGAGGAGGGGACCGAGTGGCTGCTGGAGTTGCTGACGGATGTACAGTTGCAGCAGTACTTCCTGCGGATCCGCGATGACCTCAACGTCACGCGGCTCTCCCACTTCGACTACGTCAAGAACGAAGACCTGGAGAAGATCGGCATGGGGCGCCCGGGTAGGTCTTATTACTTTATTTATTTATTTTTATTTTTGCTGCGTATTCACAAACCTCGCTGTCGGGGAAATACGAGAACATACAGGGAGAAATGCAAGTTTATTTGTGCTTTTTGTAAGTCCTTCAGTGTGACTAGGCCAGAATATAAATATAAACCGCTTTCTGTGTTTGTGAATTGTGTTGGTTCAGGTCAAAGGAGGCTGTGGGAGGCAGTCAAGAGGAGGAGAGCCCTTTATAAGCGCAAGTCCTGGATGAGCAAGGTGCAGTACCAGTCTACAATCCATCTACGAATAAGTCGCAAGACGTTGCACACTCAACTCACTTTTTTTTTTTTACCGTACACACACAGTTTTATATAGCATAACAATTGTTGTCCTCTGACTCCCTGACACCAGTATCTCACTACCGACTGAGCAACAGTTTGAATACCAAATGAGATATCTACCATTTAAGAAAAGTTTGATTAATCATTTCCAAGGCTGACAACAGGCTACACACACGTTTAAAGGGTGTGAAGAGAGAGAGAGAGAGGAAATTCAGTCATAATTTTCTTATTTCTTTTAAAAAGTATCTTATAAAATCAAAATATATCCTTTTTTCTACTTTGGACCAACACCATAGCCTAGCATAGTCTCAAACCATAAACCCGCCTTTCTCCAGTCCAGATTCAGCCACAGAGTTTTTGAGCGTCGGTCGTCAGGGCGTTCATGAACCTGTTTCTCCCACCTGGGCCTGCAGGTGTTCCCGGTGAAACGGTCCGACGCCGACCCCCAGCAGCCCCTCCCGCAGGGGGCGTCATCCGGCCAGGCCCCGGCCAACAGCGAGCCGGGAGCCTCCCTCACCTGCCTGATCAGGGAGTCGGAGCTGCAGCTGTTAGAGCGGCTGGGAGACGGCACGTTCGGAGTGGTGCGGAGGGGAGAATGGACCGGACCCAATGGCAGAGTGGTGAGATGCAGAGACGCAGCAGAGAGTAGTGTTGGGGTGGGTGGGGCGGGGGGGCTTTCTGTGTTAACTTGTGCTCATAACATGCTATCGGGGGCAGAAAATGTACTAAATGTAGGCACAGGTTGTGTAAGCAAGAGTAGGATGTCTCGCCTGATGTTGGCGCTCCATTTAAACTTCAGGATTTAACATCTCACGGCTCCGTTTGAAATTTGAGCAGGTAGTGTGAGCCTATCGCCGCCCGGCCCTGAAGGCGGTTGGGATCATTTCGATTTACAGCAGTTTATTCTGCCCGGTCGCCTAAGCTGATATCATCCCTCCCTCTGCGCCTTTCCAGCTGTCAGTGGCGGTGAAGTGTCTGAAGGCAGGTGTGTTGGACTCAGACGGTCTGGACGATTTCATCAGGGAGGTGAATGCCATGCATTCACTGAGCCACCAGAACCTCATCCGGCTGTATGGCATCGTCCTCACACAGCCCATGAAGATGGTAAAAAACACACACACACACACTCATTCTCAAACCCGTACAGAACCAGATCATATAAATACAGCGAGCTCCGTTTCTGTGTAGGTGACTGAGCTGGCCCCTCTGGGCTCCCTGTTGGATCGTCTCAGAAAGCGCCAGGGTCACATCCTCATCTCCTCTCTCTGCAACTACGCCGTTCAGGTCTGTCGACACCAAAAAATTAAAAAACGGGGAGGTTGTAGTGAAAAGCCCCCCCAAGTTCCTCTTTTCTCTCATTTCACCACAGCTCTGGGTGCAGTGCCCAGATGTTTGTGAAAGAGTTTGGATGTGATGTGATTCACCCTCAGATTTCCGATCAGTTTGACTTTCTTTTCCTTGTCGGCTCGTGGCACAATTCCTCTGTAATTATTAAAAAAACGAAAAAAAAACAAAACGGAAATCGAGCAGCAACGCTTAGTCATTTAATTGATTAGTTGACCGAAAAATAATGGGCAGCTATTTTGATCATCAGATTTTTTTACGCAAGAAGGGCCATGCAATTTATTTATTTTTTTTTTTTTTCAGCCTCTCAAATATGAAGATTTCCTTCTTTCTTTCTGTTTTACATCATATTAAACTGAATAGTTTTGGATTTTGGACAAAAACAAAACATTTTCGACACGTCATCTTGGACTTGCATATTCTTCACAAATTACGCATATTTTATAGGCCGAACTATTAATCAATTAATCGAGAAGGTCAATAATGAAAATAATTGTTATTTTCAGCCCTACACCTAAATGTGTAGCACGTTACATTCTGTGCATTTGAGGAGTTTTGCAGACATTTAATGTAAAAGCTTTCATATTTATGTCATACGTGATAATATGTCACACTCTGTCTGAAATCTTTTGCCTGCATAGGTTGCCTAAACGTTTGCCCGTGTCTCGATCTTGTCGTGACTTGTGGTACGTGTCCGTAATTCCGGCTACAAGTATTTTTTCCTGGCCCGTGTTTGCGCACGTGCGCCTGTGTAGGTGGCGTGTGGCATGGCCTACCTGGAGCAGAGGCGTTTCCTCCACAGAGACCTGGCTGCCCGCAACGTTCTGCTGTCCACCAATGAAACGGTGAAGATCGGAGACTTTGGCCTGATGAGGGCGCTGCCAACACACACCGACCAATACATCATGGAGGAGGGTCACAAAATCCCCTTCCCATGGTGAGGAGAGCCTGGTTTCTATCACAGATTCAGAAAGCTCTGGTGCTGCCCTCCACTTTTTAAAAATTTTTTATTATTCTTCGACATTCACTTTGCCTTTCTTCTTCTCTGTATATCCGTCTTCGTCCTCGTGCCTCTCCAGGTGTGCTCCGGAGTCTCTGAAGTCTCGCACTTTCTCTCATGCGTCCGATACCTGGATGTTCGGGGTCACCCTGTGGGAGATGTTCACCCACGGACAGGAGCCGTGGCTGGGCCTTAATGGGAGCCAGGTACATGCGTACTTAAATCTCACTTAGAAAAAACTTAAGCCCCTTTAAAAAAAAAACGGCTGCAGCGTGTCCCGATTTAAAAAATGCACCGGTTAATAATCAGTTTCCAGTATATTATTATCTATGCATACGCGTGCGCTTGCAGATCCTCCACAAGGTGGACGTGGAGGCCGAGAGGCTGTGTAAGCCAGATGACTGCCCCCAGGATGTCTACAACGTCATGCTGCAGTGCTGGAGCCCCAAACCAGAGGACAGACCGACCTTCATCGCTCTCAGAGACTTCCTGCTCGAGGTAGCACACTAGTTTAAGTCAAAACTAAACCAGAGAGAGGCTTGTGCATCTTGAATCTCTCAGCAAATGGGTCCGTTTGCTGCATTTGTTTGCAGATGTGATACAAAGTTTGACTCATTCTCCAGCTTATACGCCAGAGTTTTTTGGCTCGTACCATGAGAAGCATTAGCCGGCTCACTTGACAAGCTCCAACTGTAGGACTTTGATTTTGTTAGTTTGAAACTTATCGTGTATTCCTGCAGCTCAGGAAAGGAAGTCCCGAGGTCCAGGACTTAAACACCTGGGCTTCCGAATTTGAGACAGTGGTCTCCGTGACGCCGCTGATGACAGTAATCATTCATTCATTCATTCTGTGTGTGTGCCCCCGTGCTCCGCAGACAATGCCCACGGATATGAGAGCGCTGCAGGACTTTGAGGAGGAAGACAAACTCCAGATTAAAATGAACGATGTCATCACCATCATAGAGGGAAGGTCAGTGCACGATGCTCTGTTCGCAAACCCGAGCAGGAACCCCAGAAGAAAAGCCACGGTGTCATTACAGCCCGATGCTTCGACGCAAAGGCTGCGTTTCGACACAAAATGACAAAATGAAGTCAGGCTTGTGTCTGTGTGTGTGTGTGTGTGTGTGTGTGTGTGTGTGTCAATGCTAAGCTATCAGAGCAAAATTAACGTCATCCCCACTTGACGACAATTGCATCTCTTGTTGACACTGGATTCCTTGCGTTGCGGAAAATTACTGTAATTACTGTCTCGTTACTGGCTCATTATAGAAATATCGTGGCTCCCGCTGATGGGACAGGCGCACATCTGCCAAGTCTCGTGCGTATGTCGCAGCCTGAATTAAAACCCGCAAGTCAACAAGATATAACCCGATTTCCACAGTCATTTATATAAGTGTATTCATGTGGCAGTTTGTTGTACTCAGGAAAATCCAATTATTGTTGAATTTTATCTCTACTAGTAGAATATGGTCAGACGTATGATAGAAATCACTGTAGTCTAACAGCAGTCTGAGACGATAGGTGGTAAACAGAGCGGAAAGAAGTTTCTGAGCTATTATTCTATATCTACACCTGTATGCATCTGTATTTGTGTTGTCAGGGCGGAGCATTACTGGTGGCGAGGTCAGAACAGGCGGACGCTGCGTGTCGCTCAGTTTCCGCGTCACGTGGTGACGTCGGTCGCCGGCCTGTCCGCCCACGACATCAGCCGACCGCTCAAACACTCCTTCATCCACACTGGGCACGGAGACACCGACCCTCACAGGAGCTGGGGGCATGCAGACCGCATAGACAGGTAATCGGTGCACAATTATCAGCATCGCCGCCGTGGTTTTTAGCCATATAATTTCAAGTTAAACATTTGATGGGAGGATTTATCCCAGGGTTCATTCCAGGGTGCTTATTATATTCCTCTTTGCTGCAGGAGAAGCGCTGCTTGAACAGCCTTTAGTGATACAAGTTTTAAAATTCAGACCCTCCCTCCCTCCCTCTGTAATTGTAACTCTGGAAAACTGCAGCGTACTACATACTGAACCAATCATACGATAAAAAGATATTACAGGTTTATCTATACTACTTTCCACTGGAGCTGCGACTAACTATTTTTTTTTGCTCTACTGATTAATCTTCAGATTATTTTATGTTTATGAAACATCAAAAAGTAGTGGAGAACACCCAGATTCACCCAAAGCGGTGACATTAAATTGCCAATTTTTCCACCCAACAATCTAAAACCAAAAGATATTTCATTTACTATCGTATATGATACAAACAAGCAGCAAATGCTCATATTTGAGAAGCTGGAACCAGCAAATATTTGGCTTTTTTGCTTGAAAAATGACAAAGAAAATGGGAGTAGCTGCCAATTCATTTTCTTTCTATTGACTAATGGATTAATTGACTGATCATTGCAGCTCTACTTTCCACATTTTCACTCTGGTTGCTGACGCACCAAGTATCTGAAAATCTGCCTGTCAGCAGTTTGATAGAAGCAGAATAGCATGAACGTACCACACATGCACACGCTTTTTAGCTTGGATTGTCTGAAAAGGAGGTTATCTGGACTGTTACCCTCTGTAAGGTATAGATAATATACAGCACTGATCTAGATCAGGGGTTCCCAGCCTTTTTGTGACCCCTTTAACTGAAGCAACTGGTTGTGTGCGTGAGAAGGGTTTTTTTTTTTCTCTCAATTTGAAGGATTTTTAAAGGCTTTAAGAAGGGGAAGTATCCAGTATTTCACAAGAAAAAGGCAAAAAATAAAATAAAACTGAGAAAATCAGAATACATAAATACAGTGTTCAGTAAAAGTAACAGGCTGTTCCTTTAATTTTTCTAGCGATGCTCTCAGATTTATCTCGATCCACTGATCTCAGTTATATTAAATGTAGTTTTCCCTTATATAACGTGGCGATTAATAATCTTAAAGCCGTTCATTTTCAAGCAAGGAACTCGACTATATCACTAAATGCTACGTGACTAAGCTTGAAACATGCGTGTGTGCTCTTGTAACACTGCTTGTGCCATAACTCTCCACTGGAGAGCAGCAGTTTTTTTTTTTTTTTTTAAGAATACACTCACATGCAGAGCTTCCTACAAGGTCTGCAGGGACTAGAAAAATCCCGAAATCCCGCATCTACAATTTATTTTACAAGCGTCTATTACGATAGCAAATAGTGTAAAGGTCCGTGCCAAATAATACTTATTTGCTGCAACCATCTTTATATTCAGTCCAATGGCTGCACCAAATACAAAGGAGGGTGGTTGAGAAATAAAAGGCTCAGTTGGCCCAGTTTGGAGCCTTCATGTAAATATTGTCTTTATCTGAATAAATGCTGAAAGAATTTACTGCTACATTAATCCGTTAAATCCGCTTTATAAATTGTTATATTATATTATGTCTTACTATATACAGATATTTTTTTCCTCTCCCCTGCAGTCTGTATTTGGGGAACCCCATGGACCCCCCTGATGTCCTTGGAATGGATTCGGGCATCGCAAGACCAACCAAACTCCCCAACCGTGCCAAGAGTAAATTTGTCCCAGCACTAAAATTCACATATTCAACGTTTTTTTTGTTTGTTTTTTACAGTCTTTGTAAATGTGCTTTTTGTCTCACTTCCTTAAAATGTCAATAATGTAGAAAAACTGTGCTCACTCTCCTGTTGGAGTCATTTTAATGTAAAAATTTAAGTTTGAGTGTAATGTCATTACTCTCTCTATCAGAGCAACCTCCCCCTCGTCCACCTCAGCCTGCGGTTCTGCTGAAAAGTAAGATTTTCGCACCCGGTCTTGTCTGTAGCCCACAATCTGACCTCCAAACACACGCCGCTGTTACTTTCTGACCCCGGTGTCTGCATGCGTGCGCAGAGCCATTCTACGACTCGGTGATGGACGATTACGAGGAAGACGACGACGAGGACGACGCCAGCGCTTCGTCGGGCCTGAAGAGGCTGGGAGCGTCCCTGGGTCTGAGGCTCCGACCGTGGGAGGTGCCCGGGGTGCGCTTGGCCAAAAGCGAGGTGTCGCTCATCGACTTCACCGACGACAGCTTCAGCTCGACCACGCCCTCGCCGCTCACTGACACACAACAGCCAGATGAGGACACGCTGAAGGTATACAACAGATAGAAATTAAGACATTTATTTATTTATTTTACTTAAGTACAAATTTGAGGTACTTTCATGCTACTTTATATATTTATATCTATATTCATTTATATATATAACTCCTGAAGTCATTTTTCATTCAAAGATGCATAACATTTGATGGTTTCAGCGTCCCAAATGTGAGGATTTGCTGCTTTTTCTTGGGATTATTTTATTTATTTATTATTTTTTGGTTTCCCTCATTGAACTTAAACTCTAATACGGCAGATGTACAGCAGAACAAGAACCACAGAGCTTAACAAAGTCAAGTCAGATCAACTTTATGTATATATCACTATCAGAAATCAAAAATTTTTCCCTCGAGTAAAAACGATGCGGTGGCTAAATGATCTGCGCATCTGCCACAACTCATTGTAGAGAGGGCTAGAGGGTCTTATCCAAGCTAGCTTAGATTTTTGTCCCTCGCCCTCCTCTCCGCCACTTCCTCCACAGCGTCCGGTTCCAGCCTGATCACCCAGCCTCCCTTCCTTGACGGCATGTCGAGACTGCTGACCTCCAGGACTTGATTGAGGTCCAGTTCAGACGTGATTTTCCAGGTGATCCGGAGAGTTGAGCTACTGGCCTTTTTAAATTCTGCCACCGCCAACCCCCCACACAAACCAATCTGCGCAGCATTTCAAAGCTCTTAAAAGATCTCTCAACGCCTCACACCATCTGAGCAGGCGTTTGTGTTTTTTTTTTTTTTTTTCAATTAAATTAACTGTAGAAATTGTGAAAAGAGCATGAAATGTGTGACGCTGATCAACAACAATGGGTTCACATATTCTCCAAAGGCAGTGGTTCCAGCCTTTGGCCTAGAAATGTCATTAATAATCTCTTTCTCTCTGAACGAACTCGAGGCGCGTGCGGTGTGATGGATTGGCGCTCACCGATTGATCACGTGCGCGTTCGTGTTTAAGCGGTTTACTTTGGGGTTTCACAGTAATTCCACCTCATAGCTTCAGCCGCCCCCCGTCGATCGTCTCAGCTAAGCTGTGGCCCGATGCTCCGGGGGTCGGGGTGGAGTTTCACTGTTTATACCTATTTACAACACTAGCACAGTTTTTTGTTTGTTTGTTTGTTTCGTTTTTCTTTTTTTTTTTTTAAGTACCTCAAAACTGTACTTAAATAAGTTACTCTCCACCACTAATCATCATGATATTATTCCACTGAAAGCTGATAAGAAATAGTGTCAGATGGTCTCTCACTCCTACTTGTGAGACTCTTATTTTACAAGCCTTTCAGTGTGTCTCGTATCGTCTAGGGAACTTTTCCTCTGCCTCCCAAACCTCTGCCATTACTCCTCTCCAGGACACCCCCTCCATCCTGGACTGGCCCCTGCCTCAGCCGGCCTATGACGAGGTTGCTACGGAGCTCGAGGACCAATCGGAGGACCAGGAGGTGCGATCTATCAACAAGGGACTGACTGAGGAGACCACGGTCACGCCCGGTGTTGCCGTTGCGGGCAGGAGCGAGTCGCAGTCAGCTGACCTCTTCCAGGAGCTTCAGAGAGAGGTAGAGAAAGCAGTTCGCCTATTTTAACAGTGTCAGGTTACAGGTAAGTGAACCTGTTTACTTGCAAGCACTTAAAGTAAATGTCGTTCCAGACTGATTTTGTCTCCGTCAAATGTTCAAAACCAAACAGACACATTTTTCATTCTGAGCTAATATTTCTCTGTGTCTCTGTTGACGTAGGTGATGGTGAAGCTGCAGGTTCCCATGGCAACAGGCCGCTCCCTCCCCTCCTCCCCCCTGCCAATGCCTCTTGCTCCTCTGGGCCCCCACCGACAGATCTGCCTGCCTCCTCCCTCCCCCTCTTCCACCTTCCCCTCCTCCTTCGCCTCCTGCTTCGAGGACCGGCCCGTGCTGCCCCCTCGCAGCCCCGTCCCCCCGCTGCGTCCTTCCAAACACAACCTCTCCAACCGCATCACCCAACCGCACATCCGCTCCAGCTCCATATCTCTAGGGGACGAGGATGACACGCCTCCTCAGATCCCACCCAGAGACCATGCCTTTTCTCAGCCGGGCTCCCGCTCCAGCTCTCCCCTCCCGCTGGTGCCGGCGCTCTCCTCCTCCACTATTGCTCTACCTCCTCCTCCCCTCTCCATCTCCCCACGCCGGGCGACTGGACTCCTGGGTCCCCTCCTGTCCTCCACCTCCACTTCCTCCTCCTCTTCCGCGCCTCAAACCACATCCCATCCTTCACGCCTTGCAGCTCCCAGCTCCTCCTCCTACTCCTCCAGCTCCTTACTGGGTCCTCTCACCTTTCACGAGGGACGTGGCCTGTCCTCGTTGATTGACAGCTCACAGAGCTCTGCTCCCGCCCCGCTGCCAGAGAGACCAGCTTTTCTGGAAAGGTGTGTTTCTGATATAAAACACTGTCTTACCTCATTTATTCTCTCCCATTTGAACCTACTTAGTCAGGATAGAGGCAGCTTTTTAGGCAAGTTAAGAAGGGAACATGCAGTTGTTCCCAACGTTTTATAATCTGTCTTTAATAAAACAAATTCATCGACTAACAATTCTACAGTCTTGCTGATTCATTGATGTTTTGATAGTATAACTGAACGCAGAGCCTACTTTGACCTAGCGCTTCTCCCCTTTTTATTTTATTTTACTTTTTATTTTATTTTACTTTATTTTAATTTCGGTTTTTCTGTATTTATGTGTTTAAAATCATGTTTGTTGATACGGTGTCCCTGCCATTTGTCATCTCATCTTTTTCCTGTATTGTCAAATGCCCTGTGTTGTTTTAGCACTGGTAGAGCTAAAAACATTTTAACGAAATCATTTTAACTTGTGACCTATCCTACGAGGTACCTGACTAACTAACTAACTTACAAATTTACTAACTAATGAACAACCTTACTAAGATAGTAACAAACTTACTAAGTAAGTATGTTTGTATTTAGTTAACTGACTAACTTAATGGTTCAATATTTTTGGGAAATTCGCTGTCTTGCCAAGATTACCACTCTCGTATCCAGACAGTTGCTGCACTTGACCAAGAAATAGTCCGGTACATTACCCCCCGTCAAAACTTTTTTTTTTTTTTAAACACAGGTTTTTGTACAGATTAAACAAACGGGGTATAATGTGTTTTTAAGGTTTCAGAGGTGTTGGTGGGTAGATTTTGTTAGTTTTGTTAGTTTTTTTCGGCTTCATATTTAACAGAAATGAGTGGTGACAATCTTCTGACCTAAATCTCTGCAAGAAAGTGAATAAATACATTTCCCAAACTGTCAAACTATTCTTTTAAGTTTTCTCTGGCTTTAGTTTTAATAGTTTTATTGTCTAATATAAGGAAAATCAGTTATCAGCTAATTGGCTACTTTGCACTTGCCTTGTCCGTTGTAGAAAAATATCTAAAATAGCTGTCATATCTGTTTCGATCTGTTGAAATTGAAAAATTCCATATACTAAATAGAAAGTAATAAATTTGTGTTATTACTGCAGATGAATAGGTATTTTTTTACTTTGTTAGTTGGCTAACTAAAAAGCTAGCTTAGGTAGCATCCTGGAACTAGCTCCCTATACAGTTACGTACAGTAATTAATCTAAGAGACTGTTGTGTTTTTATTTCCGTTTGGAATTAGAGAGAAGAATTTTAGTGATTTATTTAAAATTTGAATTTATTTGGACAACAGCATTGGTAGCGATAGTGCAGAGTTAGCATGGTGCATTAGCAAGAAGGAACATACAGTAATGAGATAAAACCCAGGTAGAAAAATACAGAAATTTCCCTTAAAGTTTAATTCCTTTTAAGTTTAACCTTAGTTTTAATTGTTTCAAAGTCTCAGTTATGTTTGACAGACAATGATTAGAGGTCTTGAGCCAAACTGTGTCTTGAAGTATTTGCCACATTAAATACTTCCACTAGCATCAGTCAACGTTCCTATGAGATTCCTGCATGTTATGTAATGAAACATCTTTGCCAGCTCATTCTAATTGTTCCTAAAATACCAGAAACACTATGGGATCTCGGCGTATCACCAGAGTTTCAAAACAAAAGCTCACATTATGCCTGGAGAACAGGCATCACTCAATAAAAAGGGACAAAGTGCCATTTTACTGTTGTTCACTCAGGCAAAAAAAACCTCATTTTGTTCCTTACACAGGTTTGATCGGCTTCCATTATTTAGTTTGTTTTGTGACAGTATGACTGTGACGTCACCTTTCAGTGTGTGTTCTTCTCTCTTCCGTATGCCGGGGATAAGAAGTAGCAAGGTGTATTTATTTGGATTCCAACAGTTTCTAATCTTCCTGTGATCCACACAGTAGATAATTACATTTACCTCAGCTTATTAGACAATTGTAAATCACAAATAGAAATAAATGGAGGAATTAAAAACAAAACAAAATAAAAATGCAATAATTATTGATTGTGGTTTGTTTTTATCTAAAGTTTTTTTTTTTTTATAGCTACAGTGTTAAACACTGGACTCAAACTGTGACCAAAGTTTGATTCAAATTTTAACTCTTTTTTTTAATTTAATAATAATCATAATTATTATTATGATTTTTTTTATTATTGTTATTATTATGAACTTTATTTATATAGCACAATTCATGCATAAAATGCAAAACAGAGTGCTTAACAAAAAGCAAAAAAATCCAGAGTTTTGGGGCGTAAATAACAAAGGCTGCTTCACCATGCCTTTTAGTTTCGACCTCAGGAACAATTAAAAGGTTCGAGGTAGATGGTCTAAGGGACCTAGCAGGCACAAATGTCAGTTATTCAGTGATTTTAAAAACCGATAAAAGAATTTTAAAATTAATTCTGTGACAGACAAGTAACCAATGTAAAGATTTTACTCTTGAGTAATGTGGACTTTTTCGTCAGAACACGTGACCGCACGAGCTGTAACTGACCAGTAGCTTCCTTAGACACGCCAGACAGAAGAACAGTATAATAGTCTAGCCCACTGGAGATAAAAGCATTTATTAACTTTTCTGTCTGCCTGGGAGAGAAACGGTCTGACTCTTGCAATATTCCTTAGATGATAGAAGGACACTTTGGTCAAAACCAAAGACATTCAAAATTTAGGTCAGAGTCAATGATTACTTTTAAACGATAAGTTTTTTGACCCGTTCCTTGGTTTTTAATGTTAGTAGTTTTAGGGGGTCAGTCAGTTTTTCCTCTCTGTTTTTGCTCCAATAATTAGGATCTCGGTTTTGAATTGATTTAGCTGTAAGAACTTCTAAGTCATCCACAGACTTATGTCAGAGATGCATGCAATCAATTCGTTGATAGAAATGTAATCGTTTGAGCATTCAGAGATATATAGCTGAGTATCGTCTGCGTAATTATGGAAATTGATGTTGCGATTTCTGATATTGCTGTGTGGTAACATATACAGGCTGAAAAGAATTGGGCCTAAGATAGAACCCTGTGGGACACCACATGTCAGGCCTATTATATATAAAACAAATATATATGCATAATTGATGTGCTTATAGAATGTGAAATGTTTGTTAAAGACACATTATTATCATTTCGCTTTGAGACAAAATATAAATGAAAGAGCAGATTAACATTTTAATCTATTTAAATATTCGTTCACACTTAAATATAAAAACCATACCTGTATCTGTGGTTTTTCTAATCAGATATGGAGCAGCCAACTTGGCAGCAGTCAAACCCATGATGCAGCAGCAGCCCGGCGGAGCCAAACCAAATTCCTCCTACAACAACAACAACGGGGGAACTGCAGCTCCCAGCAAGCAACACGAGCAGAGCATCACTCAGGTAAGGGAGAGTAAGAGCATTTTTTTCCTTTTTGTACTTATTTAAATAACATCACATTGTTTTTATGTTTTATTTTTTGTTGACTATCACACATGGTAAATACAAATAGCAACATAAATGCACAAACGCCATACACCAAATTACCTTAAATGCCTCAAGCAGATAAGTAAGATAAACTTCTTTAAAATGTATTTCTTGTTCCTCCACTGTTTGGATGGATGATTGTTTTAACATTAATTGAGGATTAATATAAATTAATCATTTACTTTACAACTAATTTTATCACAGCGTTTATATGACTGTATTTGGGGTAAACTTCAAAGTGCTTTTGACTAATTTGAAATCTGTTGCACTTTGTGATGAATTGCAAAAAGTGACTCACCAAGTTTTAAAAGAATATGTTTATGTGTACAAGAGGACTATTTATAATAGGGCGAAATGTATTTTAATTTTTAACCAATTATGATTTACATCTGTTAAAAAATGTTAATATTGTTTAGCAGGTTGATGTCATAAAGTATGTCTGCGCTGAATACTGATCCGCAAAAGATCGAACGCAAATCGCTGGACACCGGATATCAGTCTCATAAATGGCTCATATTTAGAAATAACTTTGCATATGATCTTATCGTCATTCAGGATTCCTGCTTTTTTAGATTTTTTGCTTTGTTTTTCATTCTTCCCATACGGCAGTTATATTTGTTTAAAATACAAAAAATCCATTAGGGTCCCCTTGTGTTTCTTCTATCTTTATTTCTCCATTCATTATAAGTACATGGTATGATTGACAGGTGCAAGGAGCAGTTCATGGTGTCACACTCGAGGAGTGTAAGGCCGCTCTGCAGAGTCACAACTGGAGCATCTCTCAGGCTATAACCCACTTGAAGGTAAACCTCTGTCATCTATTTATCAATCTGTCGTCATACTTTTTTCATTTTTATATTACTTTGCAATCCATCTGTTGTGTCCTTGGGTAGATGTTGTCAGCCGGTTACGAAAAAAACAAAAAGGTGAAAAAAAACATCCACCACAACGTGAACACATGAAAACGATTATAAGTTTCTTCTGTGATTTTAACTTTATTATTTTCTGGAAATAAATACCACAGTTTTACATAAACACATAGGCACACAGAGACACACAAGCACAGAAGTGTGACATATTTTGGGCACCCACAGATTTGTTTCTAGGGAAAAGGGAGTCTTTGGTGAAAGTTGCCAGGAAATACCACGATGTTGGATCTCAGTTCCCACATTCAAACTCGTTATAGTACACGTGTAAAAAACAATTAGATGATACTATAATTCATGTGTAGAACTGAGTAGATGCTACAAAAAAAAAAAAAAAAATAGGGGGACAAGGGCATGGAAGACAAAATAAAATGAAACAAACAATGCACTTTTGATCTACTGTCACTGGCCAGATGTTAAAAAATGCATGTTGAAGTAGAATAATATGCGTTAAAACATCGACAAAACAATTAAAAGTACATAACCCAGTGCAAATGAGCAAGATCATACAACAGTGAAACACATAGCAGTCCACACTGGAAAACTTGCCTGCCTACCTGTCTGAAATACTTCTCTCACCATCTGTATTGTAGGTGGAGCAGTTGTTTCGGTTGGGACTGCGATCCAGAGCCGAGTGTGAGGAGCTTCTGCAGCGCTGCCAGTGGAACCTGGAACAGGCCAGCACAGTCATGCTGGACACATACGGACCACATCGAAACAAGTAGGAAAAAACTCAGTAAGTAAAACTAAGCAAGTGAAACTTTGGAATACACTTTTCAAAACCTTTGTTATAATGTGCCTCAGTTAAAAATTTGTGAATAATAGAACATACAAAAATAGAAAAGACATTTTTTTCCCTTGTTAAGGTTCTTATTAAAGTCTTTTGTACTAGGTGTGAAAAATGAACAGTAAGCGAGTCAGCACTGTACAGTATGCCGCAGCTGTTTTCTCTCCCAAGTGTATACCTCCGTGCATTCTTCATTATATCGACTGTGTTTATGATTAATGTGTTGCTGAGTTTCAAAACATGATGATGCAGCAATAGTTACAAACCCCGTCCGAGTTCCTTCAACCGTACAACCACACATGCGATGACAATGTCACTCCATCTGCTCCTCTTCCACCGCTTGCCTGTCCGTCTGGTGCTCCTACCACTGTTAAGACACCCGGTTTGAGTGCCAACATGCCGTCTGACCCCCTAGGAGACGTTAAATTTCCTTTAACTCAGTGAGCCAGCACCATTTCTCAAGTAATTTCCTCATGTTACATTTTCATTTTGACGAGTCAGTTATGGTGTGTCTCAGGGTTCAATGTTGGGACCACTTTTGTTAATTTTATACATCTTGGGTCACATTATCTGTAGACATGGCATTTCTTATCACCATTATGCTAATGTAACTCTTTTTTTTAAATTATTCCTTTGCTGATTTCACTTGAGTTTTACTTTTATTTCTTGTACTTTACATTATTTTACTTTTACAGTACAGTTTTACAGTAACTGAATTCATTTAAATTTGATCCACATTAAAGGAATAGTTGGACAGTTAGAGTTGGGACACATGATTATTTGCTTCTCACTGAATTACATGAGAAGATGGTTCCACTCTCATGTTTCGGTGCTAAGTGTTTCACTGGAGCCAGGAGATGGTTAGGTTAGTTTAGCATGAAGACTGGAGGCAGGAGGAAACAGCCAGGCTCTGACGATGAATGAGTTTATTATTATTATTTTTTATGTTTTACTATCACTCTTATTATCAAAGCTGCTATTATTATTAAAGCCACATTTGCTAATTTCCTTTTTTTTTTTTTTTTTTTTTTTGCATTTACACATGTAGTAGAAATGGTGCAGCATTAGCATTCGTTTCGCGTTCTGTTTTTAACCACCAGATGAATGTAAGTCTTCAATCTTTACTCTCCGTTTAGAGCTGTTTTGGACCCCACCAACACTTGGGGAAAATCTCCAGCTCTTCAGCTGTTATAAGCTGCTGATAACTTTGTCTGATGTTTGGTGCTGGGTAGTCGGTGTACGGTCGGTTTATCAAAGCTTCTTGGGTCAAAACGGCTGCCTGCTGCGACTGAAACCAAGGTTGATGAAGCAGAGTTTGCATACGCAAACACGAAACAATAAGCCAAAAGACGTACTACAGATTTGATGATAGTTTTCTGTGGGTACATCACAATATGGGACTATTTTCACATTAAATGCATTAATTTGTTCCATTGATAATATAAACATTTTCTTTATTAGTGCAGCTTTTAAAGTTTCTTCTTTTACAGCATCCTAAATTTCGGGGGGAGAAATCTATATTTTCATTTTTCCTTAAACTATTCAGTAAAGGATTTGCAGTTACATCACAGATTTGTTAATAACCAGGTACTTGTGACATCAACTCCCTCTCTGTCTGCCTCTCAGGAAGTGACAGCAGGAGGACACGCTGAGCAGCAGTCAACTGCTGACGTGCCCCTGATGTCATTTGGATCAACTCGCCGATACTCAACTGCTCGGATGACTCATCGCTCCAAGGACTCGAGACGCGGTGATGCTTTTTAATGAATGGAGATAAATAAGGCAGTATACTGTATGTGCCTCACTTTATGTACTGTGAATACCTGCT
Organism: Xiphias gladius; assembly: GCF_016859285.1. NCBI lineage: Eukaryota > Metazoa > Chordata > Actinopteri > Istiophoriformes > Xiphiidae > Xiphias > Xiphias gladius. The sequence goes on along the minus strand of NC_053404.1, from coordinate 18,654,123 downwards.
ACTACCTGTGTCATACACA